>NW_010537105.1:13375-49669 GCF_000687285.1 Phaethon lepturus | reverse complement strand
CGCTCTTCCCAAACAGGCACACACACGCAGACGACACAGCCAGTGCAGGATTTATGAATTCTTGAGTATGCAAGAATATTCTTCCCTCTCCACAGTATGCAGCTAAAGTAATTTGGAAGCCATACGCCGTGAAGAGATAATTTATTGTCAAAATGCAAATCTTCAGAATATTTGTCTACGGGGCCTCTCCATAAATTTGTATAAAACTGTCGAGGCTCAGGCTTACAGCACAGCATAACCACACTGAACAGCGTTTCAGCCGCTCTCCAGATTCTCCGGTATTCTGGATACTTTCCAAGTAGTAATTAATAGAGTCAACACATTCCCAGTATTTGGTGTTGATTCTGAACCATACAAAATTGTCTCCTCTGAGGGTACTGAAATGCAGAACACATGAAATCACATCGGATGCTTTCCGATGTGGAACTTGCACAATATTTGCTGTGGATAATAAAATCTCATCAGCCCTTATTCAAGCTGGAAAATAACAATCTATTTTCTTTCAGAGCCATGGATATTTAAAAAAAAAAAAAAAAAAAACACAAAAAACAAACCATGCCATCTTCTCCAGTTATGAAAGGAAAGAGCTATTTCTACAGGCTTTCTTTTACAGCAGTATCAAAATAATGTAAATAACACGCTGGAAGCACCGGGATGGAATACGAGCTTCATATAAATTCAGTTACCTACCACCACGTTACCGCAGAAGGGAAGAAAAATCTGCAGCTTGTGCGGTGCTAGCAAAACGGCTGTACTCACAGTACCTGTACTTCTTTCTGGAGGATCTACGCAGGAATGGTGTCAGAACCAATTCATCCGGCTCCACGCCTCACCTCCAGCTTGCACGACCACAGCTGACAGGGTCATTCGACCCATTAGCCCCCCGCAACGTCCTGCCCGCTGAGCTTGCCCACAGGGACGCCAGATCACGCCTGGTAACCAGGCTTGCTCGTTCATTCCCACCACACAAAGCAGCCGCCGCTTCACCGGCGCACTCGGATAAAGTTTGCTGCTCAAGAGGACTTCAGCGTCCTCCCCAGAAGTGCTGCGTAAGCATTTCCAACAGCGCTGCCAGAGCTACCCAGCCCTGCGACGCACCGCCGCACAACCCAGCACGGCATTGCCAGAAGCTGATGCCATGTTCTCTCATCATCAACTCAGCCAGGAGAAGGAAAGACCCGTAGTGGCTGGTGCACTACAGAGGTGACACAGATGCGAAGGGAAAAGGGAGAACTGGAGAGAGAGAGGAATGCCTAAAAAGCATTCAAATACGACTGACTGTGTTTTGTGTAAGAGGAGACTAATTTTTTTCTCATTTACAGCTCAGAAATGGACACCAGTTTGCTGCATACCCAGCTTTTGCTTATTCATACCCAAACGTAGCCCTTGCACAGGGGCAGGTATTACCAGACCCGGAGGCTAAGCCGTAGCAGCCCGAGTGTCAGTTTTATCAAGCCACTGTAACTCTATTGACTTCTGAAAATTAGATTGTTAGTGCACTCTTTATTCAGACCTTTAAAAACATTGATGTCGAAGTGTTGTTTTACAGATGCCCGAGTATCTCGGGGATAGCTCATAAAAAGAATCTCAAATAAATTGTCCGTAATCTTAAATCTACTTTACACATGGAAGATTTTTAGGGCTCAGTAAAATCACAAATACCGATGTGTACGCTTCAGGTTTTGGTCTTGCAAAATTAGATACTCCTTCCAGCCTCCCACAGGAGAAGCTAGTAACATTAAAAAAAAACCCAAACCTCTCTGCAACGGAGTCTAAGTAAATCACCTAGCTACTGGATATGTAAATGAAATAAATGTTTTTATTTCTCCTACTAATTGAATACAGGAAGTACACAATTTTCAAATGGGGCTTTCCTTTTTCAATACCAGATACTAAAACTCCATTACCCAGTTGTAGTTACTTCCTCTTCATTAAGTAATTTATAGGTAAAGAGGGAGAGGAAGGCTACGGTTCCATGGTTAATACAGACATGTCACTAGGGAGAACAAGTGATGCTGATGAGGCAAGGACACAGGACTGCGTCTTTGCTGAATTAGCCAGGGAACTTTGTTTCGAGCTTTTGCCAGCTTTATACAGGTTCATGGAGGACAGCATAAGGCATGCCAGCACAAGTTTAACCTGCCAGGAATTTAGCAACGCGTTGAACCATCAGATGGAATTTATATCCCACAAAAACTCTGTGGTCAAACGTTGAGATCTGAAGAGAAAAGAAAGTGTAACCAGGAGGGGAGAAGAGGAGGAAAAGGGAATTAATGGTGGCAGGTGGTAGAAGGGAACCAAATCCTAAATAATCAGGCTGGGCAGAAAATGACTCTTGAAGCAGGGAGAGCCAGAACAAGGGAAGAGACAATCTTTCAAATATGTTTGGGTTATTTAGGAATACAGCTGTATGGTATCAGGTGACATGTAAAGCACTAAGGACTCAGGGAAAGTAACATTCCAAGACACTGCATTAAGTTTACAGCAAGAGACAAATTGGGTTGATTTCTCCTTATGCATCTTCGTATCCTCAAATAACCCCACAATGCTAGCCCTGTCCTCCCTCCCCACCCTAGAAAGTGATAAACAGCACCCATTCTTACTACAAATTAAAAAAAAAAAAAATTTGCCACGCAGTCATGGTACAAACCAGCTCTTGTGAGAGGGAACAAGGGAAAACACAAGAGTGTTGCTACTTACATTCTTGTATTGCTGGTCTTGTTGATAATTACAGATTTTCCAGTCTGATCCACATTGTGATCCATTCCAAAGTAAGCTGCCACTCTGTGCACTAACATCCTCTGATATGACGACATCTGAGGAAACTTTTTATAGTGATTGCTAGAAAAAAAGAAAACAAATGACAGCGATAATTACATTTCCCTCTGAGTTATAATGAAATTAAAATAGCAATACATTCGATAGTTCAGCGGACAGAAATCTAACTGAAAACTTCTCCTTTGCGCATTTACATGTAAGTGTTTGCCACAAGAAGGCAGAAAAAAGAAAGGCATTATGTTTAGAGTTTCTAATAAGCATATTTCCATGGACTACACTGGGACAAACACAGCTCACGCTTCATGGTATCTACTGAGCATTCTGTATATTGGGAAGAACTCATCCCCCAACCCCACACACACACGCATCCTGCAGATTTGATGAGATACTGGCAACAGCTTTCTGCCTTTCTCCCCAAGGTGAGATGCAGCGCGATGCTGCAACGATCTCGTTTAGCAAGTACTTCTTTCTTCTCTCTCACTGACAAAATGCTTATTTCCCGTCAGCATAATTTCTTCCTATACTGCTAGTCCGACTCTTTAAAACTGCAGAAACATTTTATTATTTATAGAACATGTGGTAGCAAGAATCCCTCCACCCAAATCCAGTTTTATTTTCCAATGTATTAGAATAATATAGTACACAGGGAAACCCATGAGGTAGCATATTTGATAATCCTCTGCACTGAAAGCTTTGCTTATATTCTTGGACCTACATGAGCGGAGCCAGTGCAATTATGACGCAATGAAAAGCAAAAGGTTTTCATTTGTATCTCCTGTATTTTAAGCAGTACCACCATATGTCAGGAAATAAAAGCCTGAGCTCGCAGCGTGCCAGTAACAGTGCTCAGGAGCACTGTGGTCCATATGAGCGCATCCCTTGCACAGCTCGCCTTGCTACATGCCCACGTGACTTAATAACCCAGTATGGAACTCTACTTACTTGTTGTCACTAATAAAATCAATAATTTCCTGTTCCATTTTCAAGAGTATCATTCTGTCCCTGTCAAAAAGAAATGCAAGTATTTGTAGCATCAACGACCAATAGACATTTTAGATGAAGAATGAATATATCAATGTTTGTAAGCCAATTTTGCAAGCGTTGTCAGCCACCTTGATTAAAAATGAAACGTGCCTTGCCCTGGCATGTCTGGAGAAGATTGCGGCCTGCTTTGCTGCACCTTCGCTGACATACATGACAGATTTAGCTCTTCCTCGAGCTCAACTATGGCCTGAGAGTGCTTCCAGCCACGCCAGGCTGTGATCAATGCGTTGCATAGAAAGACTTTGACTGCTATGGATAGCTTTGGTCCTTTTTCACCCTTTTTTTGGATGGAAAATGAGATTTCCAGCTAAACTAGCTCTTTCATGAGAAAAGCTGCTACCCACAGAAATTTTCAACATTTTGTCCAAGACATATCTTCCACAAGGCATTGATCTGCAGGCAGGAAGACTGGGCACATCTAATCTAGTTAGAGAGCACAATGGAGAACAACGCCTTTGAACTATGGCTCCCAGGAGGCAATGCCGCAGCGTTTCTTAGTCAAAATCCTCTGTTTTCAAGTGGAAGGTCTCAGATGTTCCTTTTAACCCATCCTCTCTGGCCAAAAAAGTTCAAAAATTTCCCCAGCATATTTCCACACATACATTTTTTTCTAAGCTTGACAGAGTGCACCACTCCTTAGTTCGTTTGAACTTTCTCATTTTGTGCAGATAAAACAATTCAAGGACCTTCTGCCATCCATACAAGAGGTTATGCAAGCTGTTAGGTACCCAATTATTCTTAGTTCTCCTGTAATTGCAGAATTGCGTGGTACCTGTTTAACAATGCAATTGAAATGAACATTGAAAATCACAGTGTATAAAAATGTTACAGATCCTTCCTTAGACATTTAGAGGCAAATTTAACGATGAGATGAGCTTGCTGCTTCAAATCAAAACTATGGGAATATCGAGACTAGAATTTGGCACTGTGCACAGGATTTTAATTCTGTACAGCACTGCCAAAAGAAAGCTACTTTATATTCATATAGAAATGTCCAACTGCAATGGTTATAATATACTACTGCCAACATCATGTAGAGCTACATGCAAGAAGGTAAGGACAAAGACCAGATGTCGCAGAAAGTGAAATTAAGCAATGGGTGATTGAACAGGGGAGTAGAAGTTGATGACTTTCTATAGCTTTTTGCTCAGTTAACAGCTTACCTCCTACACGTTTTCCCTCATAACTATCTCCAGAACTAATAAAACAGTGTACAGTTACGGGAACTCAAAGACCACCAGCTCTAATTTCAGGAGTGCCGGCTCTAATGCAGAAAATACCTACCTGGGGTTATTCTTTAATGTGTTAATGAGAAACTCATGCAAATCTATGCCTGTTGAGTCTGTATACTCTTGACTGCAATCTGAAAAAATAAAAACAAACACCCCTCCCTTTATTTCATTTCAACAGCTACAATTAAGCTATACTGTAAATCAAAATCCATTTTCCATCAACTATCTGAAAGCATATGCTCTGAAAGAAAATATTCAATTGGAATTCAGCCAAGACAGACCTATGCTTGAAAGCATCGGGTGGACGTTCATGGTTCCTCTATCCTGTTCTACTGAGAACGCAGCACTAAAAATAGACACTGACAGAAACTGCAGGTCATTTGAAAAATCATAGGAAACCTTCAATGCCACTCAAGACCCTGTCACGTTCTTCCTTTAAGCTACTAAAAAAAATTTTAAAAAATTAAAAGTTATATTCATCAGCATCTCTTTGCCTCAATATATGCTGTACACACGACAAATGAGGCATTGTGCCAGTGGGAATTCTATTTGCATTAACAGACTGAAATCTGGTGACGCCTGAGAGTGGGTGTGTAATAGGGATGCGTGACAGTAGTCAGAATTCATTTTTCAGCACTGCTGTATCGCCTGACTCAAAAGTACACACAGATCCTCAAGCTGGCGTGAACTGTGAGAGCTCCATTGAAGCCAACTGACAATTCACACCAGCTGCGGATCCGCACCCAGGTAGGCAATGATTCTTCTTGACAGATTACACTGCAACTTTATACCATGTATTAATAAAAAGATTAAAAAACAAACAAACAAACAAAAAAACACCAAATCAAATTTAGATACAATATCTTTTCTGAAGAAGTCTTAGTAGGTGACAATAATAGATTGCAATGCAGGTTAAAGGTCATGGATGGATTTCCTTACAGCATTTAAGAGGAATTCTCCATGAGAGAGGGGCAATAGTGCACAGGATTACTCTCTGCTGCCTACATTGCACAAATCTCATGCCACCGTATTATCATTAATGGGCGAAATACTGTATTAGTCTTGCATTTATCTCATTATATAATCACGCATATATTTACATATACATGTGTTTATACCAACGTGGTTAAGTATTCAGAAGAATGATTCTACATTAAATAAAATAAACCTCCAATACCAAACCTCAGTTTGGAAGCTTTCTTCACTTTCAAAGGCTGATGTTTGCGTGAAACACAGTGTCTCACGCATACGCATTTCAGGTTCTGAATTTTCTCAACGTATGAAAACAATTCTACTGTGTATTTATATGCAAATAAAGAAATGCATGCTTATAAAAACATACAATCCTTTTTATAACAGTAATTACAGCAATTTAAATATTTTTACGTTCACCTTTTGATAACATTCTGATCTTGTTCTTTTCACTGCCTTTATCTTTTTCTTTATTTTTATCCTTGTCTCTTTCTTTCTCGGAGTCATCTTTACTAGATTTATCTTCTTCTTGCAAGCTAGGAAAACTTGAAAGCTGTAGTTGGATTGCTTCCTGTCAGGGAAAAAAAGAAAGATAAATTTAGGGGCAGATTCAGTAAGCTTTCCGTGGCTTCCAACCTGCAGAGATGTGCGTTAAACTCTGTGTAGCTAGAAGAGCTGAAGCCAGATACATTTCTTTCCTATTTGAAAAATTATTTTTTTCCAGGAGAATGACGACAGCTGAGAGGCCAAATTCTAGTGCCAAGTGTATTTCTTCCCTAATAGTTGAATACTGTAACTTTTAGTCTACCTATATTAAAGGCACTATATTATTCTACACTTTAGTAACTCTCAAGACTTGTCAGAACAGTGAAATACATTTTATATGGCCTTTCTTAAATAATTCTATAATTTAATCAATATTACACATGTTAAATGATGATAGATGGCTAGACATCTAAAAAAAAAAAACAAAACTTTTTTCCCCCTCACTAAACCTGCAGGCTCACATGAACAGTTTTGCACATCTAAGCGCAGTATCAGCTAGACTGAGCTTTCAGGCTCTGACAGTAGCAGAGTGCCAGCAAATTATAAACTCAGTTGTATACGAGAGCTTACTTACAAGAGTGCTCATCGGGCACTTTGTATCTAAAGACATATGCAAACATGCCTTTAGTAAAAGGGGTGAAGTGTGTGCACTGTGATTTTCAAACAAGTTGTGGTAAGTGAACTTCTCCAAAGCATCACAAGTTTTATACTTCAGTATTTCAGAGACTACGAGTTCCTTTGAAAGCATGCTTCAGCTTTAAAAAGTTAACTAAAACTGAGAATTCAAGCTGTATTGCGTTTTCCAATTGGCTTTAAGGAACTTATTATTCCCAACTTACAACACTACTTTATATTGGCTTCGTTTTAACAAAACACAAATTGTTTCCTTTTTAAGTTACCATGGCATAATTTATATATTTTAAGAAATACCAATCTGATTCTGTGACAAAATTTAATACAGGATACTTCTGTGTTCATATTCTTTTGAAGAAAAAAATGGCCAAACTAATACTATATGCTTAAGTAGTGTAAAAATGCACCTTTGAATTAAACTGTTGCAAAACTCCCTAGTAATGCAGTTTTCTTTAATAGAAGAGAGTCCTGCATGCCTGATAATTTTTTGGCATCATGTTAGTGAAAATCAAGTTCGCCTATACTGGAGAAAATCAGTTTCTTGAATGCTAGTAAATTCCCTTCCTTCACAATTTTTTAAAGACGACTAGCATACCAAAACGTCAACACAAAACTTTAAAGTAAGGGTTTTAGGGTTTTTTTAAGCAACCAGACCATTATGAATTCAAAAGATGCTTTCAATAATTATTACAAATTTTAGGTTTCTGAATTTTTTGAAGACCTACAAATCAGCCACCACAACACATGTAAGACAAGATCCTAACAGAACAAGATATCAGCATAAACGTGCCACAGTAAGACAGAAATTGAGTAATTTCTCAGCTTAATCCTTATCAACTTTTTGTGAAGTTCAAAATATGGCACAAGGGACTTGAGATGAAAAGCACTACAAAAGAGAAACAAAGCCCTAGAGCCAAAATTTAACCTGAACTACCGTCCTTAATCCCGACTCTCTTAGTTTTGGCTGACAGTATTGCTGAAAAACTGAGCGTACAGGGGGAAAGAGCAGGAACTCCTGGTCATTCAAGATAAAGATACATAGAAAAATGTTTGCTAACCTGCTCAGTTGTACTCGGCTAACGTTACGCCTGCTTTCTTTCACTTCAAATGGCAGTTCGATTTCTCATTCAAACAACAAACTTTGGACCAACCACTGCCAAAGGACCCCAAAGGGTAACTCTGATTCCCTGCGCGGCTAGTTTTCCAAAACAGGAGAAAAATGTAACTGGCCATGCTGTTCCCAGGACATAAATCCTAAGCTTCACAGTGGTTGTTAAAATGCACTCATGAAAAGAAAGACGACAGACTTCACACGTAAGCACACATATGAACATACAGGAGATTCTTACATGTAACATAATACTTCTATATTTGCACTAGAAGAAACACACAAAAGGGCTGTAGAGGTGCGAAAGCAAGCTACGGCACATTTTCTTAGATTTTTATTGATTTTTCTCAATAATAAAATACAGTGTTAATAAATACATCGATACAAGATTTAGTATAGTGAACAACAAAATAAATGTTCAAATTGCAGTAATACACTTCTTGGTCAATAGTATAACATTAAAGGCAACATTCCTTTTAAGTAAGGACATAGTGAACTATCAGGTAAGCGTTCAAGATCAAGTAATACAGGTAAACAAGTTTTTTCCCTATACAGGAAAATGAAGGCAAGTATTCAAATATAAATACAAACATCAAGTCTGCAGTACAATCCATACTCAGTAGTTCTGGCAATGTACCATACATTCTCTGGTAATTAATTCCCTGTGCTTTGTAAATGATTAAGATAAAATAATAATCTTAAAAAAAAAACAAAAACCAAAAAACCAAAACCAGAACACAAACCCACACCAAAAATAAGCTTCTTCTCCTCTAAAGTGAAAGCAAAGCAATTCGGTTGGCACAAAACGTCCCGTATCCTTCAGCCAGTCCAAGGAGGAGCCTGCAGGTCCAGCTTTCCATGGCAAAGCTGAGCCGCACTCATTAGTAAAAGGTCAGCAAGAGCAAAAGTGCAATTCCTATCTAATTAATTACGCCACGTCCTTAGGAAATGGATGCCGGGGTCCAGGGAGGCACTTCATCTCCCAGAAACGTTTCGATATGGTCAAAGAAATCTTTGCCGCAGCTGGTCAAAGTCAGTAAGACCAGAGGCTGTGTGTAACGGGAACCCCTCCTCTGCCTGGCATCGGGGTGCAATCCGGACAGGGATTTTACCTCGAAACCCGTCAGTCTCTCTGACGTTTAATACAGGTCCTGTGCAGTACATTATAAACTACCACGCAATGCTTAATACAATCTCTTGATATCGTTCTCCTTTTCATTCGCCATTAAACAGAAAATACAAATGAAAGCAGAACAAAAGCCACGCCTCTCGAGTACCACGAGTTAAGCAGAAAGCATATACCTACAACAGAACAACTGATAAAATAACCTGCCCGGCTACTGCGTTCGCATCATTGTAGAGCAGTAGAACATGTAGACGTCCTCCTGCTAAACAACTTGGTTTTTGGTCTTTCAAAAAAAGATTCAAAAAAATAGAAAAACCTCTCCATACTTATGAGCTAAGAGGAGAGCTGGATCTGGTTCGTTTCAAGTCAATAGAGGAAACGGTGAGAAAGTACACTTAAATACGATTTTTTTTGTGCTAAGATCACAAGAAGTCACTTCCTCAAGCTCTCTTGATGGCTGATCTGATTTGCACATAAACATCTCATAAGTTACAGGCAGTGCTCATGATATTTTGGGTTTGGGTTATTTTGAGGGTTTTTTGGTTTTGTTTTTTTTATTAAGACTTGCTTTTACCAGGCAAGCAAAGAAGAATACTTGAGGTTTTTACTGTTGCTTTTTGGGGTATTTTTTGAAGTTAATCTATAAGGACTGCCACCAGTGTTACTGTGCGAGGTGAGGGGTGCAGGCGACAGAGCTCTACCAGCTGCTGGGAATACAACACTACCAGTACAAAGTCAAATACACACTTTTTGATACCGGAAAATCTACAACAAGAGTTTAGAAAATGAATGCCACTCAGCAGGAGGCATCCTTGGCTCTACCAAGGTATTTTAGAGAGCAAAGGACCTGTGAATTTTACGTGAAGGGGGACACTGATATGAACTGGAGTCTCAGAGGAACCAGAAACCAGAGCATATTCATAACTCTATCTGGTGCAGCCTCGAAAGAGATAGCCTTAGAGAAAAGAACGTATTAATATTCTTTTTGATTGTTACTATTTTTTAAATTTTAAAATCTGAATTCTTTTGAATTCTTTTCCGTTTGCTGAAATTTTCAGGGGGTCTGAAAAAAAAGCAAACAACACCCTGTGATATAGTGTAAAACTAGTATTTCAAAATAAAGTTCACGCTAAACCAGATAACTTCACAAAAACGTGTTCACTGTCGGATGTAATTTTTCCCCCAAGAAAGACATTGTTAAATGCCCAATTAAGTAACATAATCATGCAACTGAACATGTAAGTCAACCATGCAGCTAACAGCAATAACTGCCAGTGTACCTGATTATCATGAAGATTTTCTGCTCCCGGGCGAGGAGATGACTCTTCACACACAGCAAGACTCCGGACGAGTTTTCCTTTAGCTCCTGACTGAGTAAGAGAAAAAGAAAGCAAAACAGAGAACACTACTACTGACCCCCAGTCACATAAGCTGCACACATCCGCTGTCCCTAAACATCCCCAATAACTACTGCCTACACCGAGGCAGCAAAATCCTGTCTGCCCTCGATGCAGATAGAAAGGGATTCTAAGCAACGAGCCATTTGCCACACAGGAGAGGTGGTAGGTTTCTTCTTGCTTTTAATAATTTCCGATACAGTTCACCCACTACCACCAAAAATCGTAACAGCGAAAGAATAGATAATCCCATACTGAAGCTAATTTAACAGAGTTAACCTTTGAGTTTCCTTCTGTCGCTTGAGGTTTTTTGCTTTGTTTTTTCTGTTTGTTTGTTTTTTCTTTTTCCACCCTCTCTCTTCTTCCAGTGGTATCGTATCCAAGGAACACAGACAATAAAATGCGCAAGTTTTATGGATTTGCACTTGGAAGATTAAGAGAAGGTTTTGGGTTGGGGCGGGGGGAAGGGTTTGTTGTTTTTCTGTTGGGTTTTTTTGTTGTTGTTTTGGGGTTTTTTTTATGGGTTTTTTGTTGTTTTGTTCCTACAAGCTCTTTTTATTTACTCTAGGCAGCTAGTCAGTCTCAGATTTTTTTTTATGTCAAGATGAGTCCATTAAAATAAAATTCAAACAAAAACGTTAACTACTAAAGCAAAAGGAATGAACTTTTTCCTTCCCCAGTGGTGCACACAAGCACACAGGCGAACAGAAGCACACAGGGACCCCAGCAGCATAAAAGTATGATGGATAAATAAAGGGCAACCTGACACATTTTACCTCTGCTTTGTGCAACAGGATTATGGGGTAAGTGGGGCGGGGGCGAAAAACCCACAAACAAAACAACTCCAACCACCACACAAGTGATGAAAGGCCGTAATTTCAATTGCAGACAGACAGTTGATTGAAATTCTTTACCCTACCGCAACCTGCAATTCCAAGCAGAGATGGACCCTTACCTTGGATCTCTTTTTCTGCTGGTTCTGATTTGCACCTCGTTTCTGGGTATAGCAAAAAAGAGAAGCAGTTATCACTTCAGTGGAAAAAGTGCATGACGAGCATTACCAATAACTAGAGAGATTAAATCACTCTGAAAATATTTTAATCAGTTGCTGACTGCAAAAAACAACTTCCCCAAACCCAGTCTGGAAAGCAGGGAAAACCAAGAATCATCTCTGCTCACTTTATTCACTTTAAGAACAGGTATAAACAACAAAAACACACTGCACAGTGTTCTGTAATTTTGCATATAAGGAAAAACGTAAGAAAAGGCATACTTAAGTAAATGCTCCCCCTCTCCAAATTCCTCTTAAATTGTAGTGTCCCCCTTTATTTTTATATTCGATTGAGCAAAAACGATTAAAACCCCCTCATCCGATAAAGTCTTCTTATCAAATTACCTTCTTAGGCTTTGCATAACAACTTTTTGTTGGCAGTAACACCTACAAACCAAACCACACATTAAGTAATTATTCATTAGTATTACCTGTAAATTCATGAGATCAAGGTAGTTTTCTAAATCCCCAAAGAGGGAAAACAGTCAAATATTTCACCAAGCTTTAACACAGACATCTAGGAATTAACTTCTCAGGAAAATTAATTACATGGACAGCAGCCTAAAGAGCTTGAAAGGTATAACAAATAACAGCGTTTTATTTTATACAGAGATAAAAGGACCCAAAATTAAACAAACAAAAAAACAAAAAGCAAGAACAAAACAAAAGGTCTCAAAATTATGAGAGAAAAAATAGGGAAGCGTGGGCAAAGAAAGAGATCCCAGAAATGGGAAGGCAATGGTAACACAATGGTATTAATGTGCCCATTCACTAATCCTGTCTTACCTGCAGCTCTGTCTTGGCATCGCTCAGCTTCTCCTCCTTCTCCTCTACTTCCGAGCTTTCAGATTTATTAAGGATACAGTGGTCCAGGTTCGCTTCAGAGATAGCAGTCTCCTGCTCTTTCGCAGCTTCCTCTGCTGTCTCCTGGTTCAATTTACCTTGCTCAGACATTCTTCCAGACAGAAATTAAAATAACAAGATTTGGTGACCTGGAAGGTCAAGATATCACAACACAAACACACACACAAAAAAACACTGGAGGTGAATTTTTTTTTTTTTTTTATTTCCCAAGTAATTTCATTTCCTTTGATAAACAAACCAAAACATGCTTCCAGGAGTGGAAAGCTGTGTATGGTTCCAGCTGAAGAGATGCACTGAATTGACAATACTGGATAAGAGCAGAATTGTGTCAGGTTAAACAAGCAGAGGTCCAATCTACACAGCCTTGGTGGAGAGCAGATTTAAGGTAAGGAGCTGCGACTCCTCAGCCCCGTCCTGGTACTGCAGAGGTGCAGGCAGGGAGGGACGGTGAGGGACTCAGCAGCACCAGGCAGGAACGACCCATTCAGACTTCCAGGTCTCTGGCATCTCAGCGCTGTCCTCCTCTAAATGTTCTGCCACTTCCCCCCTCCCCCCCCTTTTTTTTTTTTTAAAGAGAAAAAGAATAGCCAAACAAACAAAACAGAAACAAAAACCAAGAATGAGCAAAACCACAGTTTTTAGCACTCAACCATGGTTTTTGTATGACGCAGAAGCCCATGGTGCTCATTATCACTTTAAAAATTATATATATATTTGAAGAGGCAATAATTCAATATAACTTATGAAATCTAAATTTGGCAATAAAGCTCTCAGGGTCAACGTTTTCAGGCATCAAACTGACAGCTCCATTATTAAAATCATAAGCCTCTTCCCAAACCCCATGTCACTCTCCCCAGCACTATGCAAATCCTACAGGAAGCTCTTGGCAGGTATTTCTAACGAAGATATCTTAACTGAACTGCATTTACTCGCAGCTCACAATGGGTTGTTGTACAGAAGCTTTAAAGGCTTTTCAAAGTTAAAGCCTATTATTTTCTCTCTTTCTCTCTCTCTCTCCCCGCCCCCCCCAGCTCCCTCTCCAAGCCTCCCCCACTGATCAATTGTCAAATGAGACTCATGAATAATTTAACTTTTCTTTCCCCATCCACTTGGCTTAAGTATCGGCAGGAAAAACAACTGCGGTTGAGAAAAGGAGTTATTTCAGAAAGGGTCTTTTGCAATAACTTGTCACTTCTCAACAATGAAACGGCGGCTATTAAGCAAAACCACACTTTACGGTGTTTCTTTTTACAGCTTGTAATTAACATTCAACAGGTCTGATATGACTTACCTTCATTTTTTAAGCTAAGTTTTAAGTGGAAAAAATAAGACCTACTGAGTTTTAAAAACTTACTTCTTCCCATTTTTGCTTTTGTTTTGACACTGTAAGCAAATAAAATAAAAAAGCCCTTTCCCACATAGTCTTGCCGTTTGAGGAGGATTGTGGATTTCACAAAAAATGAAGCTACAAGGTTCATAAACAAACAAACTGGAATACGAAGCTCACAAACTAGCTGACAGTAAGCCAATTCCAGCTTTGGGGTGTCCTCATTCCTCCCACCGCCCTCCCCAGGAAGTCCCGTGGCATTGGATAATTCCGCAGTTACAACTGAAACTTGAAGTGCTTTTCTAAAAATTCAAAACGCAATGAATGGCGAGACCTGAAACTAGTCTGCTAACCCTTAAGTTGTTGACGTAAATCCTTAAAAAAACGCACATGCATGCACAAGTTCTTCACGGGCATATCACCCCGGAGCTCACCCACACGCTTACGCAATGTTCACAACAACAATTACACTCATAGTTTACCAGTTGCACCAAAGCAGCCATTTACCTGAAAAACTGCTATAATTCCCACTGTCTTTCTACCGTCTTCTGTTGCTCTTTGCTAGTTAAGTCCACACAAATGATCAATGACAGCGTGAGTCCCATGTCCCCATTAACAGGTCAGAGTGCCAATCGCCATGCTGGGTCCTTCAGAGCACTCGATGGATCATAGCCAACCTGGAAAAAAGACAACAGGTAAATAATAACAACGGCAATGATCATGGTACAAGGTAAGGATGCAATAGATAGGACCAGATTTCTAACACTAATGACCAGCTTCAAGCAAATCACTTTCACAGCTTGATCCAGCTCCACCTGTCTCAAAACTGCCTGCTTCTTCTCTAATGAAGGCTAGAGCCGGCTGTTCAAGTCATAACAGCTCCTACGCAAGGAGCTAAAATTAACAATTGCATTATGCACTGAAGATTACTCACTTCAATTTTAACCTTTTTTAGTGAATTCCAGCACTTTTCATTAAAAAAAGCATACATACATATTTATATATAAGCTCATCTGTTTGCTTCAACAGAAATCAATGAGGGGATGAGGAAAAAGCACTTGCCTGCTTTTTGAATTATGGCTTCTGCTCCAATTAAAATCTCAGTAGTCAGATACTATTGAAAAAGAAGCTAGATGGGTGCTTTTAGAATGTAACCTGCTTTGCCAGGGTAGTGAATTGAGATGTTCATTTAATAAGCCGAATAAAAGTTGAAATGATCAAGAATGGAAGGAGGAGAAGGAAGAAATCCTATTCCCCGAACAACGGCCACCAGAAAAACTTGCTTTCAAGGCACTGTCTGAGGAGGAAAAAGGAGATCTCCAGGTTACGGTTTGGAAAATAAACGTGAAGAAAGAGTTGCCTCAGCAATGCAATTTATGCTGCTCATCAGGATTGTGTTTGCCAGCTGAATAGCTGATCCGACAGAAAAGGAGCATTTTGGGATGAGTCGGACGGATTTACAAGCCGTGGCCGCGCGCGGAACTGTCTCGATACAACAGGCACCTCGTCTCAAGGCTTGCATATGAATCACGGTTGAAGCAATTAGTGCAAACACACAAAAACAGCAAATAGGAAGAAACATGTACCATTCTACTGGGGGTGGGTGGGAACACAACCAAAACTGAAGATCATCTCACTCTAATATTAGACTTCTTGTTCCCGAGGCACGTTTTAAATTGCGCGTGGTTGCGACGGTGGTACAGTATGTGGCAAGCGCGCTGGAACTCGCCGCGTTAAAAGAGGTGAATTTCATGCACCAGAAATGGAACTTAGTCTTTCACAAAAACCAAGTCCTGCTCCCTCTGGGATCTCAGGCGCACAGAGGAGATCAGCAGGCAGTTCTGTAAACTACCACTGCCACCCTGCAAATTTATATAGATAAAAATATTTCTTCTCCTGAAACCACTTAATGATTTGTAGAGTAATACAAAGTACGTCTGTACAGAGTAATACAAAATAAGTCTTCCCACTCAGCTTCTGGTATTTCTCACAGGACGTTTGCAGAAATTTTATCTCATTGACAAACACAAGGACCACGATGGGAGTGGAGGAATAATATGGAAAATTATGCCTAAGCACTCAAGCACATGCAAACACATTTCACAGAGCCAATACTCAGAGAGAAAAAGAGTGAATAAACTACTGACTGAAAGCGTTTCCTCATAACCATCTTCCATTAACCCCTTCCCTCACACTTCCAAGAGAGAGAGGAGGGGAAAAAGTCAACCAAAACCAAACGCAAACCAAAAAACCCAAGGAAATACAGTGCATTACCGTTTCACCTGGAGAAGAGCCAGCCAGGGGACAGACCACTGCAATTAAAACCCTCCAAAACTAACTGAGAAAGAGGTATCTGTACCAAAATCAGGACACAAAGAAATTGTTTTTACCATATGTTGTGAATTAGCTATTCATAAGACAAACAAACAGAGCAAAACAAAAAATCAGACAACAAACCAACCAAACAAAGGGTATGATATCCAGCAAGCGAAGAGATCTGCCAAGACTCCAATAAATAGCATTACTGGTCTTGTGCCACAGATGCTCAACATAATCTTATCATGCTTTACCAAAGACATATTTCTTCATAAACTGAGTTCCCCATATTGTTACACTTAAGGTCTCTGATGCCAACATCATTCTTCATTGGCAACGCACAAGACGTTCATAGACTCTTAAATTAAAACAACAAAAAAACCCCATACATTTCCCCAAGAAAGCATAAGAAAGTGGAAAATAAGTTTAGAGTGTGCAGCTACCATTTTTCAAACCCACAATGGCAATGTTCCTTAGGATTATTATTATTTTTTTAATAATTATCTTCATAATTATCTTCTGGGACCAAAAAAAAGGGCAGGAAGAACTGAAACATATAGCAGTCACCATCGAGCTCTTCACCTTCCCTCAATATAAATTTCCTCCTCCTCCATTAGGCAATTTACAAGTGATGACTAATCATTTACATACGTAAGTAAAATACGTATTGTAGTACATTTCTGGTTGTTTGGGTGGGTTTTCAAAGGGACTCGGTTTTCTATAAAATACTTCAGGGAAAGTATAAATAGCAAAAAGGAATCAGTCAGAAAATAGCCATTAAGAGTGAGACATTTTGATTGAAAAAATACGTCTCTCTCTCTCACGCGTTTCCAGGATATCTGGTTATTCAGTGATGAATGCACTTTTTACTATTGTCAGTCCTGCAATGACAGCACTGCTATAGAAAAACATACTGGATTATTCTCTTCCTTGCACATCAACAGAAACGTCAGTGATGATTTGACTGTCAAAACCTTCAGTAGCGAAGTGATGCAAAAAGCTGAACAAATGCACTTGTGGTTTTGATCCTCAGGTAGAAACCGCAAGGCTTGTTGCTAGGCAAAACCCACCTTCTCCACGAGCAAAATTTCATAGTTGTGTTGGGATCTTAGAAGCGATCCACAGGAGCTTGCGGCAAAATTTCAGCCTCTAACTCCTTTAAAGAAACTTGAGTATCGTACAGCAAAATGCAACGCAACAACAGAAAACACAGGTGCCCACCAAGCCATTTGTAGAAACACTTCCATAGAAATATCATCTGTTCGTACAGAGTTTATAAGCACCAACTGATCAGCACACACTGTGGGATGGAAATGCTGTTTTTTTCCTTAAATTGCTTTCCTTATTAACAGGATTTTCACTTTAGAAGCTACGGGTACTACCCAGGTTGAGCAGCTATGCCAGAGCTCAGAGAGAAAGGGATGGAAGATGGTCACGTATGTTCATACAACACATACCACGCAGATTCCAAGAAAAGTCTGTGGGAAGGAATACATGTAATTTAATGCAAGAGTTTAAAAACTATACCCAGAAGAAGAGCTGTCAAAAAAGCACAGAACAGAAAAACGAGCAAACCCATTAGAAAGCCCTCTTCAGTGAAGATGTGATAGCTGACCATCAACCGAAACTGAACAGAGTAACATCCGACAAAACCCTAGAGCCCACCACAGGAGAGTGAGCCCCTTCTGTATTATGTATCAGGAAATGTTTTGAGGGTCTCGAAGGTATCGCATACTGAAGCGGGAGATCCTTATGCTCCCAGCAAGTATCAACATGTCCTCTCTCACAGGAGAGCATGAGCATGCTTGAAGGCCAAACAGCATACTCTTAATCAAGACCAGGCAGCAGCAGGAGGCAGGATTGAACCCTGACAGAGTGAAACTGAAGGGTTTTTTCTCCAAATAAAGCTGCGAACCTCATAGGTAAAACCATTTGAGCCTGTAAATGAGAACTGGCTGATGCTGGCAGCACCTACACATCAGGATCGTTCTCACTCCATAGTGATTCTCCACTCACATGAAGGGCTTGCAGCTATGAGCCCATGAGCTGGAAGCAGAGGTGTCAGTCATGATTTCCACTATGCAATATATACCTCATCCATACGTATAAAGATAGCTTTGACTCATAATTGCTAACTCACTCATCAGATTCCTGGAAACGACTGGAAATGGACTATGGCATCTTAAGATTATCAGTATACACAGCCCTCAATGTTGCCAAATTCTCATGGCTTAAAGCATAAACTCCCTGTTATTTGACATTTACTTAAAATCAGTTCCTTCCATCAAGCAAGTCTATGAAAAATCCCAGGTTTCACACTGAAAACAAAAGCTTCAACGCTCTGTGGTGGCTTCAAAGAAAATCTTTGATATAAAGATATAAAACCTATTGTTTAAAAAAAAAAAAACAAAAAACAACACACAACCGAAAAACCCACCCACAAAAACACACCACCACACCCAAAAAAGGCAAGTAAAATAAATCCTAGACTTTTAGTTTGAACACACTAGTACTCAATTATCAGTCCTAGTCTTCAGGACCTACATCATTAGACAGGCGGTACTGTGTGCTCCATCTCACTGCCTTCCCACAGAAATACACATATGCACTTGGAAGCCAAGTTTGCTGCTGCGTATTAGCATAGCAGCATAATAATCCATGCCAGCTATCAGATCAAAATTCTTTAGTATGAAAAAAATTGAGTAAAAATTAAGGCTGTGAAATATGTGGAATCGTACAAGTTCACTGCTTGTTAAAACACTGACGACTAAACCTTAAAAAACAAAGGAAAAATACTTTCAAAGGAAACATTTGAAGCCTTATTTTATTTCCCACCTCCTCTTGTCTTCACTTTGTCCCCTTTCCATCATCACTACAAAAACAGATACAATCATTGCCTGCAGTTTCTGCTCCTACGTGCCACAGACCTTTGCGGGTAAAAGGTTATTTAGACTCATTTAACGTTGGCACTTTAACAGAGCCTGTCAGCAAACACATTTTTTTGTTTTTTCAGGAGTTACAGAAATGTGAGCACCTGTGCACAAGCAACAGCGCAGAGGCCACTGACCCACATAAGCATGCCGGCAAACAGCCATCAGCAGCAATGGTGGTCAAATTTGATGAAAACGGGGCGGATTGAAAGATATTGGATCCAATTTCAGATCCTATGCAACAATCAGTTATCTTTTTAAAAGAGGTGACTACACAATATGAGGAGCAGCATCCCAGCTGAAGGCTCTATCTTGGAAGAGCACTGGCTTTCCTCCCAGCCTGCACATGAAATCCAATATTTACAAATTACAGTGGGGATGAGAACAGTCTAACAGCCAAAAAAACCCAGAAACAAAGCAATTTTTTGTGGTTTACACCTGATCCCTTTTTTCAAAGGGATTCTCTTGTTCCTAGTGGATTGCCACCAGTATTTTCCGCTTCAATCCCCTGTCAGAAGACCTCATGTCATTGTCATCATCTTCAGCCAAGTAGTAACGATGATATTCCCTCTAGCTTGTTATTTCTGCAAAGCTAGAAGCTTTACCCGGGAAAATAAATATAGATGGCCTATAGGGAGAGCCTGTTTTGTTTTAATACTTAAGAAAAGGCTCAAAACACCCCCAAAACAACCTCTTTTATCTGTCACAATGACCATTTGAAGTCTTCCAGGATCAGCATGAAAAGATATGAGGCTTTGAGTGATCTGGCTAATAAATGTCAATCATGCAAGTTTACTAGGAACAGAGTAACACCCAAACTTTTAACAAGCTAATCTGATGTACGAATCGGCACTCTGGGAATGAGTTGTTTGCCTTAGCCCAGCCTCCGAAACAGCCTTGCGCATTTCAAATACATACGCCAATTTGTATCTCATTCCCAGACATAAACCTGACAAATTTCCCTAAAATCAAAGTCATTAACCTCACTGGTCCAACTGTTAGGTGGTGGAAAACAGCACAGCTCCCATGACTCCAAACATGGAGACACAGTGATTCCCAGCCATCCTTTCAATGCACAAAAGTCATTTTCCTCAAATCCTGTAATGAAAACATCAGCCAATATTCAAAGGGCAAGAGGGACTGAAATTCATCTTCCCAGATAATCAGGTCTGTTTCTCAGCTATCAAAGATAATTGTATCACAAAGTCCTCTTTAGAGACTGATAGCTTTATTTTAAGAGTAGAGGGGGTCTAGGGAGGATGCTCTAGAACATCCTTGCAGTAAGATTACAAGAACCTCACTGCCCTGCCAGGACACCTTCTCCATTAACTCACTGTATACATCAAATGCTTCATACATTTTTCTTCTTGCGCCAATAGTTATTCTTTATTTTAAATAGCTTTCCTGTTTTCTCAATAGTTCTCTCTTTCTGGGGGAAATAACTGTACATCACCTCATTATTTGCCATTGGGTTTAAATAAACCAGTTGCTTTTAATTACCAGTTAAACAGATATACACTATTTCTATTATTATCTACACCTAGTCTAATTTTTATCAGTTGATGGTCTGCTTAAACATTTCCTTACATCTCTCTCATGCTCTTCCTCAGCGTGGAGACAGACGTTCCCCCACCCACTGGCGCACAGTGGTGAACGCACTAGAGGAGCTCTGTTTTCGCAAACACCAAAACCAGTTTCAAGACAGGTTATCATAAGGATATGACAGGTTACCAAGACAGATATCATAAGGATATCCCAAGAAGGAATACTATAGTTTCCGTATGAAACACTGATCAACAACACAGCATAAATAAGCCTGGGTTCCCCACAGAGCTGAGGGCAATCAGAGCCACCGTAGAGTCTAGAAGCTGTCACAGACCAACGTGGTGGGACTACAGATAATCCGGCACAGTCTAGATGAGGTAATTAAAGCTGTCTGTGGTACACCATGATACGCTGTTATACATAATGAAATCTGGAAGAATATATAATTACATTAATTTTAATTTGAACAATTTTTTTTTAAATTTTATTTTAACGCAGCAGTTAGAGAAACAAAGTATGTTTCAAGAAGTCAAGCTACCCCTACTCTTTCTTCCTTCGATGCCTTCTCTTTGCCATTTCTATTCTCTCAGAATAGAAAACCACGGATTAAGTCCATTTTGCTTTACACATAGCAACTGTAAGATCAACTTAACCTATTTCTTTACTCAGTTCTTCTTAAAGCTTAAGGACTTCACTAGAAAACCCAGGCACCGTGCATCTGCATTTTGAGCATACAGGCAAGAATTCAGCCTAAGCAGACCACAGGTAATAAACAAGTGGCCAGCTAAGCCATCATGCCTCATTCACGAATAACTAACTGTGCCAAACACAAACCAGTTGAGTCCAAGGTGGGGAAAAAAAGTAAACAAAACAAAGAAAACAATTTTGTACACTACTAACACAGTCCTTGCACAAACTTCCTGAGCAGCTTCTCCCAAAGAAAACATTTAAAATACATAATACTCAGGACATGGGTGGCCCATAACTTCTGACCAGTAGCTTTATACTTCTTCCAACATCACCAGTGGATGGAGACATAAGCAGAACGAAAATGCCGCAGGGACGGAGCAAGTATCACTGGGTCTCACATATGCTTTTCCTGATTTTTTTCTTTCCCAATTTATATAATGGCCCCTATATTTCATCCTGACATTTCTTGACAAATTAGGTGCATTTTCACTAGCACTAGCTTAATTGGCAAACCCTGAAAGAAAATAATTGCTAACAGCAAAGCAGCATTATGCTGATGAAACAGACCTGCGCTTAACAACTAGAATTGCCTTAGCAGACAAACACCGACCGCAAAACTCCAAAAAGCTTTCACATAAGAACTGAAAAAAACAAAACATTATTTCTCTCCAAAACTCTCTTACTGGAATTAAACATAGTAGCTATTGTGTTTTGTCCTAATACCATTTTCTGAAACAAAACTAGCCTGCAGTTCAAGAAAAAGTCTTCTTTCCAGAAAAATAAAAATAAATAAGATACAAATAAATACAAATAAAAACCTATAAATCTACGTAAGGTTTAAAAAAAAACACCCAGAAAACACCTCCCACCCCCACCCCTCGCCCCGATCACACGCTATATTTCCTCCCCCATTTAACTTCGCTGCTCAGAAACTGTGCAATTATACTCTCCGTATTCAAAGACAACTGGTATCAACCTTGTTGTAATGCAGAGTATGTTTTCCAAGCTCATATTCCAACCAGTTTGTATAGTTATTGTTCAAGTCTCCTCTACCAAAGGCAATAAAGGTTATACCCTTTGAGAGTTGCAGTACAAGATTATTTTAGGATTTTAAATATATTATTTTATTAATTTATCTTTATCAACATAGGAACACTCCTAATATTTCTTCTTGATTGTGCTTATCAGAAAATATGCTGGAATACAGATGCTTGGGTGATGGCTTCTTTTGCCTATTAGTAGGCTTAGGAGAGCAATGTCCAGTGAGAACAGTTTACATAGACAAAACCTCATCATCAAGTAAGCTTCTTTTAATAAATACCACTATTCTGTAGAAAATCTTGCAAGAGGTATAGAAAAGATTTTGGCAATTTTCAATCAAATCTGGAGATGCCCCCTGTTTTTAACTTCGAATCTCCTAAGAATGACTACTTTTTCTTGTCAGATCCACGTCCCCGTGTTTTCTCATTGTCTGAAGCCCTTCTGAAGAAAAAGTTAGTTAAGGCAGAAACGATACCTTACTGTCCTAATACTACAGGGGAGTTATAAACATTTATAATATATAACAATATATATTTATATTAAAATGTACGTTTTATGGATTTAGTTTGTATATCTTTATGTTTTATGTATGCATACCTGTATTTTATGTAAATACATTAATCCCATTTTGTTGGTCCCATTTTGGCTGGTCTCAGGCAATGCAGTTAAATAGCACACTTCACAAAAAGAAGCCTTAAGCATGCTACATATTGTATTCGATGCTCTATATTGCCACGGTTTCAAAAGAAAATTTAGAAAAATGCCGATTTTGAGTATAAGTTAGAAGTTAAAATGCCTAATGATTAAATGCATGTTATAAAACCCAATGAAACCGTTACACATTTATGCACAACGCTCCAAGCACTTAAGTGCCAAATATCCTCAGCTTATGCTCCCTTGTAGAAATAACAAAGAAATCAATCTTTTGTCAATTCCCTTGCCACCTCTAAAAATACTGTTAGAGATTCCCCCCCATGTTAAAACCCATCTTAAGATACCTACTGATACACACCACGCTTCCTCATTAGCAGCATCAGTACAAGACAATAGACGTTGCAATCAATTCCTGAAGAAACAAAAAACAACAACAAAATCTAACTATAGAATACTGATCAGATATTTTACACTGTCACCCTCATGGCCAGCAAGAGTAAGAAATCCTCTTCCAAGGCTGCAGCAGTCACGAGAGGAAAGGCAGAAACCCAGGTTTACAGAACCAGCAGTGCCAGTTCATAGATTTGCAGCTTTGGCTTCTGAGCATATCTTGCCAGAAACCCTGTGGTTTCTGCATTATGCTTGCCTTTTCCAGTGAGTAATTCCAGGCTCCATGTGATATTGTGAACAAAAGAAAGGACAGAAAAAGTGTTTCTATGTCTCTCTGTGTTTTTCAGGGAAAAAATTTTGACGTATGTATGGGAGAGAGCTAAGCAGTTCTGTTACAAATTTAATTGGCCACTCCACATATGCCTAGCCAGAAAGCTTCATGACACATGAACTAATAAAAGAGAGCAATGAATACACAGCAGAAATCAAATATTCAAGCCAATGTCTCCAAGGAATATGTCCTATTAAATTTAAACTGGAAAAATATATATATTTAATCAAAACAGACAGTCAAAAACCAATCAGAAAAACAGTGAGGTTTTTTTGAGTACTTTAAATCTTGTTATACACATTGAAGCCTCCACAAGTTCAAATGTAATTTTAAGAAAACTTCTGTAATATCCAAAATTGTGTTTACCTGCTGTGAAACAATCTGTCTTACTTGGCACTAGAAACCACTAACTACATCAATGATCTAACAATACTGAGATTTAAATTACAGGAGAGAAGTGCGGGAATGAAGTTCTATAGCCTGTAATATATTCAATTTCCATTGCAGAATGGCCTTATCATCACATTTTTTCATTGCTGTGCTCAGTATCAGAGAGTAAACAAAAATATGATTATAAAGCACAACACTGAAATAATGATAGAGGAGAGTATAATTTATGGAATTTGAAGATGAAAAATGGAGGTGGTAGAAATTTACTGACTATGACAAACTGATCTATATCAGACAGTTCTATGCTACAGATTCTTTCAAGTAGAGATGTATTTCCAGGCTTGGGTCCCAGCCTGGACCTTGAACAAGACTTTTAAATGGGACCTTCATTTAATAGTCTTTGGAAAAACAAAAGGCTTTCATAAAAATTCAAGAAAGTACCTCTAAGATTTCAGAATGTAATGAGTACTTTGGAACTTCCGTTGCCCTAAATTCTTTAACTGAAATTTCGTATTGGCTGGTTATGAATGTCTTAGTGGTATTCAGCCACGTAATCCAGCAGGTTTTCTTTTTCCTCTCTGAACTTTTTAAAAAGTCCACCTGTGAATCAAGTATTTTTCACCTATGTAATAGTATTTCAAGTCTAGGCTGACCTTCCCCTTGCAAGAACTAAAACCATCATTTTCTGTATAACACAAAATCCATTTGGTCAATACTACTTCTTATGTAACGCTATGCTATTTGAGCTTCAGGATTTATTTTGATACCTCTGAAGTATTCAAAGGCTGATGGAACAACTACGAGAAAGGGCAAGTCAATAGCCACTCCTGTCACTGTAAGTCCAGTACCGAGGAACCATGATCCCTCTTGCAAATCATCCTTCCCAACAAAAAAGACCTTAGCCTTTGCATGGTTTATTGTAACACGTCAAAGTGCAATGGCAAGAATTTATGCCCTTGTCTTTTCTTCTGATATTAAAAATTATCTGCCTGAGAACCTTCTGCAAAAGACAATAAAAGAAGTAAAACTACCTTACTGCAAGTTTTGCTTAATTTATGACACACTATAGGAAAACAAATCTTCTTTATCAAATGTTGATTAAAAATACGTATATACTGTACAATTTGAAACACTGATAAGAGGGAAAAAGAGGAGAGAATCACGGTTTCATACAGAAGAATAAAGGAAAGGAACTATTCCACAAACAGTACTGTAAGTGCTACAATATCTCAAAAATCACACAAAACAATTATGAAATCTGGTTTGTAAGTATTAATTAAAAAACGCCAAACCCCCCCCCCCAAAATCCCTACTAAATACACTCCATCTCAAAATGTGGTTAAAACACCTGGGGACTTGTTATACATAGGTGCTGACTATAAGCAAGCTTACGGGTTTTAGCAAATTCCAGCTAAAGCCAAATCAGCAAATTCTAGCACATTCCTGGTTTTAGCAAATACCAGCAGGAGCACATGTAAATATTCACACACTGGCAACTCCACTGGAGAATCACTGGACTTGAAATAACGCATGACTTGCAAACAAATCCGTATGATTGAGTGAAATCTTTCATCCCATTATAGAAATGAAAAAATCCCAGTCTCAAATACCAAAACTTTTCTTACCATCAGAAATTTCTCTTTGTGATTAAATGAGTAATGACTTGACAGTATAAAAGTTATGGTCATATCTTATGGGAGGACTTGAGAAATAATTTTATAACACAATATACTTGAAATTAGCTTCAGCTGCCTTAGAGAGTATACTTATTTTCCAAAATATTCTAATTAAAATAGTTGTATCTCTGAGCGATGTTCTCTATCTTCTACTTAAGATTTAGACTTCCAGAATGTCAGCCAGATTTCTTTTTGCTGAACAGGATTAACTGGGCTGAAGTTTTTTTTCCTTTTTCTGTTGCCCGGGTTTCTATGCTGCATAGGTGATTTTTCACAGATCTTACAGATTAGCATTGGCTTTTATATGCATGTACAATATATACAGTATAACCTGACAAGTTTCATTTTCCTCCCCTAAAAGTGCCACAGAAAATAAAGTTAATAAAACTGTTGCACACCTCAGAAAATAAACTATCTAGTAGTAAGGTCAGTGCTGTAACGTACTTTTAAGTAGGCTCATAGCTGTCATGAATCAGAAGACTTGTGGGCACAGTATAGGTTGTCCTCTAAATATCTAAGTAACTTATCTTTAGGAAATTTCCATAACTGAGGAAGGATCAAGAAAAGGCCCACCAGCACCTCATGCAGCTGCACCATGCAGTCCAGTATATTAAAGGCTCAACTAAACACCACCAGCAAAGCTAAGTTGGTTTCAAGTTGAGAACTGTGCCAGAAAAGCCCTCATCCTCAGAAACTCCTGCATGCATGGAGATCTGAAGACACCTCAAGGCTCTGATCTCAGTGTCACATCTAAGGGGTACTTTTTGCATCAGAGAACAACTAAATAGGTAAAACTCCAAAGAACAGTAGTATCTCTCTCTTCTTTCTACTCCTCTTCTGAATCTTGACTCCCCTGAAGAGAGCTGCTGAGTCAGCCAGCCAGCTCATGGAAAACAAACACACAAGTTAGGACGTCCCTGCTAGTGTATGACCACAAAATATTTGGTTTTATTAACAGTCCACCTCATCTTGACCTCTGAGCAAGGAGTCTTGGAGTTGTGGCTGTCAGAGCTACTGTCTCACAGGACATCTTCTGACACCAATGCAAGATTATCAGCAGCTGCAAAGAACACCTCTGAAACCATGAAAAGCTGTAGCTGCTTTTCAAATATTTCAGACACCACCATGAATTTAAAGTCTAATTTGCAATTTTAACTAGAATTACAAAATTAAATAGATTGCATACTGTTTGATGAGGGAAACGCTGTTTAATCTGTGTTTATCCAGCATCCTCCACATTGAATTTTGACAGGAGCTGCTTAGAGCTACCATAATACAAGAAACAAGTCCACCAGCCAAAATGAGACAATGTGGTGTTATAGAATCTAAATTCTATAATTAGAAAATTATAATTTCTGTATGTTCTAATTACTGTAGTCCATGGTGAACTTGGTATTTAAGAAGAGCTGAGAGCGCGAAGTATGAGGAAAACTAGTACTTACACTAATACACTTTTAAAACGCTACGCAGGCAAATAGGGACAAAACCAAATCTCTATTAAAACTGTAAAAGTCCTATCAGCATTCTGTTAATCAATGTTAAAGTGCAGTTGCTCAGAATGTAGGACAATAAAGCCTCTTAAACATTCATTAACCTCCAAGGAAAGTTGGACACCAAAATATCACAGACCCTTATGAAAATTCCAGCTTCTTATCGTAATGAGATACAACTAAACAGGATTTCTGCACTTCAACTCCAATTATAGCAAATTAAACAAAATCACTGTAAATGCAATACCCCGCTGTTGATTACAAACTATCCTGCTGCTCCACACAAACTCCTCTTGATTTCAATGGGAGTCGTAAGAAGAGGATGATGGTAGAAAGCCTGAAGCACTTCAGTAACGCCGACACTGAAAATGGAGCGATCTTCTTCAACTGAGGAGGAATATTCAGACCCTTGCACAACCAGTTTCAGGTCAGTCTTCCTGGCTCTGTAAGTTCCATATGAAAGTCTTCATTTGGTTGACGATCAAGCACCAGAACCAAATCAAACAGGGTAAAAGACAGATGAGACTGGAAGTAGGCTGGAAGGAGATGACAACAGCCCACAAGTCCCACCACTTGGGACCAGAAGGCAGACCAAGGCTTTCTATGCTGCCACAGCAGCTTGGTGATGTTCGCTTCAGCAATCGCTGCGAGTTTACATCCTCCCAGTTCAGGGTTTTAGTAACCCCGACATCTAAACGGTGGAGCCTTGGCACGTGAACTGTTAATTGTACAGCAGTACAAGAACCAACGGCTGACTAGATTGCAAAATGAGACAACACTTATCAGCCAGCAGAAAGGTAATTTAAGTATCCCTTTATATGTGCCTATAAGCCAAGAAAGTAGTATTTCAATCTGTTTTTCTAAGAACATTTATCAGAGATCATTTGGAACTTACTGAGATGTAATACGGCCGTAATGGGAGCTCACTGTTTCACACTTTTCATTTTTCTGCATGCTTTTATTTATTTATTCTTGCATCAGTTTTCACCGCAAGAACATTAAATGAAAGAGAAGGACTGGTTGCTATGCAGAGTTCACAGGGATACCAAGATGGCATTCATGACCTGATTTTTACCACCAGTGGGCACAGAAAAAAATTTACATGCAAAAGGAAAAAATACATTAATGTTACATTTCAAAAGAGATTTTAAAAACACAGAAGTCAGTATTTTCAAAGCGATGGCTCCCACAGCATACATAATGCGTTATAAGGAATATTCTGTATTGCTATATTCTGTGTTTTATGTCTTAATACATATGTGCAATTTAGCCTAGTTACGACTGTTGTGGGAACCGTAAGCTCCCATCCTGACAATTTCATTCGCAACTGCAATGTTGTACTAATGGAGTGTTGGTACTTAATCCCCTCGTTTGTTTCAAAACTGAGGGAGGAAAAGAAAGGAAAAGACACAAGGAAATGGGGCAAGAAAAAGGGAGAGGAATATTATAATTTCTGTATGTTCTAATTACTGTAGTCCATGGTGAACTTGGTATTTAAGAAGAGCTGAGAGCGCGAAGTATGAGGAAAACTAGTACTTACACTAATACACTTTTAAAACGCTACGCAGGCAAATCCACTATCCACTTCATACATTACTTTGCTACAGCAGGTCCAGTGCGCATTAACACCAACACAGATCCCCTTTATCGTGTTCCCAGTTACAACACAGCCAGCCAAGAAAAGACCTACGTCTCCCTGTGAATGTAAAGACCTTACATTTTCCATTAACAGGTCATAGGAAGATCTTCTCTGGCCAAAGGGAAATTCTTTGGTCTACAATAATGAGATACCAAAAATAATGCTAAGTGACAACGGGTTCTGAAGACAGGCAAATTCAATCTAAAGGGAAGCAAATGTTCCCTCTTTCCTTATCCCAAGGAGACAGACACAAGGTCTATGGCCTAACCCATCCTCATGAGGTGTGTGAAAAGACATTATCTTCTGACTCATACGCCATTTGCTGCTGTATGTTATTTATTCAGTTGGTGTGTTTATTAATTTCCCATCCCCTTTCCATCTTCTCAGTATAGACAAAGCCTGTGAAACTGCACAACAGTTAAACCGGTGGGACCTGACCAACCCTTTAAGTACCACTACAACAATTCTGAATACTAACTGTTATTCTTTATAGCTTTGGAGAACATTCTCAAAAAAAACCCAAAACCAAATACCACCCCCCTGATGCCCCCCCCCCAACCCACCAGCATCTCTTGCTCAAAGAGCTTTGCCTTTATATTTAAGTTTTGCAGTTCCTCCCCCAACCCCGAGTTTCCCACTCATATACACACACAGCAATTATTAAAGAGAGGAAAGTTCTAGTCACTGGAATAGTCTTTCCCTTGCCTGTCTTCTACAAAAAAATTCAAACACGCTATTGCCTTCTGAAACTTCAAATTTCAAAGCCACAAAAGGCTGAGAAAAACCCAACTTTCTTTCAGCAGTGTCTCTGAAGAACAAGGAACAGAGAGGGAGTTTACTGCTCTTTTTCATTTTCTTTCTTCATCTGACTTTTCCCAATCCTTATCATCCAGACAAGTTTTAGCCTGCCTCCAGTCTAACTGGAGATCTAAGAATAAAAGGTCTGAGGCTCTTTACATTTGTATATTACTGTCGCCAAAGACAGGTGCAAAGGCTGCCAAACATAATTGCTGGCATGTTAATTTATGCCTCATGTTGCAGTTTTTGTTATTCAACTAAAGGTTAGAATCTGAAAGATTAATGATCTCCTAAAAGATATTATCTGATAGAACTGCCCACATTTCAACTGTCAGGTTCAACAAAGGGTCTTCCTGCTTTCTTGGAAACCTTCATTCTGGGAAACACTTAGACCTCACAAAATCAAAATACCAAGGCACTGACAGAGTAGAAAAACACTGAGACAGACTAACCAGCCTCCAGCAACCATACTGGTTACTTGATCACTCAGAATGAAACAAGAAGGCAGGACTTGCTGGAGGGCCAATTAAATGAAACCTGTTCTAGTCATACTACTCTACCAGAACCAACATCTCTCTGAAAACATACTTGCTTCGACCAATAAAACTTCCACTTTTAAGAAAACCAACATGTCCCAAAGTATTCACCTACCTACCTATCCACAAACATCTACAGAATCAAGCTTCTTTCACTGCAAATGACTCGTCACCAATTTTATAAAAATCGGAGAAAGGATAGCCATGGCAGAAGAAAGGCAATGATGGACCTTTTCAATAATGGTTTTAAAACCAACAGTGAAGGAGAAGCCCAACATTTGTAAATATTCTGTCTACCATGTGTGATTCTGATCCATGCTGGTTGAAGCTGGTGAGACCAGAGTGCCATGATGAAAAGTTTTCAGGTTTATAAGGATTGGCCTGATTCTTGGCTATCTTGTCTTCTACACAAAAATCTTACATCTCTCATTTTGTGGCTACAATCAGAGCATAACAAGAATATTACTGTTCTGGAGGCTCCGGCATATAGTGATTTTCATACTTAGGACAGCCCAAGAAATGAAGTTATCTGACATTTCAGTACATTGCACATGTGTAAGTGGGATACATTAGTTTGCAATTTACACGGCTGCCTAAAAACACTCTTGTCATTTTATGTTACACAGAACTAAGATAACTGACAGGAATACTGGGCAGTACTAAAAACCAAACCAGGAAATAAAACCCAAAGTAAATAGAGTTTCAAATGTGTTCCTACTCCTGTAACTTTCCACAAAGCAATTAACTAAGTTCATAAATATCATAATAATGCACAAATTTGAAGACATACAGTCATTGGGAAATGCTTTCTCACTCACTGATCAGGAAGACTATGACTTACCTTCCTGAAAAAGAAAATTTATGCTACAAACGTATCTGCCTCCCATGCTTTCTTTGGCTGTATGAACATGGATCTCTGCCTCTATTTCTCCATCTGCCTCCCACCTATGCCTGTTCAAGGCAAAGGACCCTTTTTTTAAATAGCAGGACTAAAAAGGGAAACATTTAATAAGCTTTTGATCTTGGCTGTAAACTCTAGGCACAACCACAAAATTTTACAGAGGGAGCTAGAATAAGTCTTTTAAAAGTTCCTATGAGCCTTCTCCTCCTCAAAGGGCTTCGCAATACAAAGACTTCTGAAGCATGAAATCTCGGACATAGATAATTAAGAGAGGCAATTCCCACATTTTTGGTGGGTACCGCCACTGGCGTCAAAGAAACTGATAGGCTGCTCCCTGGGGAAGGGCAAAACACTTGGCTGTCCAAGCATCGTTCAGAGATGGATGGATTGCGTACCGCTGGTAGCGCACTATGCACACGCTACTAGAAGACCTCGTCTAGAGGATATTCCTTCCCCTCCCTTCATTATCAGATGCCTTACTATTAGCCTCTTCTGTACTGTAAGCAAGATCTCTCAAGTGTTTGACTTCTGGATAGCCACTTTATTTGGGTTGCCAAGGGTTCAAATGCAATAGGAGAAACCTGTTTCAATTTCAGTGGACGTAATTTTCTCAATATGTGAGCATTTAATATCTTGTAACAATCGATTCAAATATCAGAATGCACTGACTCCTTGCCACAGCAGAATTACCACTATTTCAGTTGAAGTTGTGATTGGCAAAGTCACTGTTCCACACCACAGTCCTGTGTGGCTGCTGTCTGTAATTCCACCCATGTATCACACACCCTATTAGGGGCCTCGAGATCAGCTTCCCTTCTTCTATGCTGAAAATACTCTGCCGCCTTCTACTGAAATCAAAGCTGTTCTCAATTTAAGTCCAAACGTTAAACGGTTTGCATGAGCAACCTGACAAAACTAACCAAAATTTGACAAAGCATTTAAACAACTTTTTCAAATTCTCTGAAAGTAAAAATGTCTGCATAATTTTCTCTTACATCCACTTCTTCAGTTTTTATAATCTCTTATGGAAAAAGCTTGCTAACTTAGTATGTCAAATATGTATATCAATCCAAGTATGTGAACCAGTACTGTATAAGAATGAATTTCATATACCTGGCTGGAATCTCTGGCAATTCAGATGGAGGGGGGGGGAGAGAGAAAACAAAAAAGAAAAGAATTACATAGTAATACAGAGCCTGAGGTCTGAAGGGATAATTTAAGTACATTAAATTTATTTCTGTTTCAAGAGACACAACATAAAACTTCTTTCAATGGTCTTCAGTTCCTCTGCCAAGCACTTCTCTGAGTACGTTCCAAACTCAAAATTACCTCCCAGGAGAGTATCTCAGGTTGGAGCTTTCTTTCATTGTTTCTGGGTTTGCTCTTATATTATAGATTATTGGTTCCAGATGTGAACTGGGGATGTTAAAAAGCCTTACAACTACCACATTTTTGTTTTCTTGGTCCTTTAGGAGATTGTACAGGAACTGAAGAGAGTCAATTTGCTTTTCATCTATGGACTGTCTCTTGGGGAAGTCTGATCCCAAGGATGTACCATAAAACTTACAGACCTCTTTTTCTCTCCTGAAATGCATGATTGTGGACACTTCCTACTGCCCCATTTTGGCGATATCACCGAATATTCGTGTGACACTTTGGAGCCTTTGACTATCTTTAGAAAATAAAGAAACAAAAGAACCTGACTAGGGCCCTTCTTTTTTAATGAAAATTGGTATTACCATACTGATTTTTTTGTTTTCTTTTTTTGTCAAACACCGTATTACACCTGTATGTAACTGGTGGGTACGTATGATTTTTAAGTACTAGAAATGCCATGAGTTTACCTGGTTGAATTTAACCTAATTATTTTTATTCCTTCCTTCTATCTTAGCTCTATTGTATTGCTCACAACCACAGCGAATGCAAAAATTTAGTTGCAGTGAAGTACAGCTAAGCACTGTATATACATGCGTGTATATATATACACACACACAAATGAAATTTGAGCACGAGTAAAACAAGGCAAAACAAGTCACTGAACAATGACTGCAGTCATATCTATTTTCACATGGTTCTGGGGAAGCTAATGTCAGAGTATGATCCTACTGGGGACAAATGGGTAGTGACGTCCTGTAACCTCTGACAAGCACACATAATTTAAGACTAAAACATTCACAACTGTTTTAGCAGATCAGACCTAAGTTTTTTGCAGCATTAAGTCCTAAAGAAAAAGGCATGCAGACTAAATAGTGACACACACGGAAGACGATTTATGCTTCTGACTCACTCTATGTATAAATTTACTGAATGCAAGTGTACTTTTAATTGCTCAGACAATGGCTATATGTTCTCGTCAGACAATCAGAAAACCAACATAACAGCCTGTAACTCAATCTATACTTCACCACAGTAGGAAAAAAATTGTCTTTTGGCTCTACTGGCTGATATAAAAGGTTTTATCAGGCAATCTTACCTTTCACAGAGCAAATTAATGCTAAATACGTTAATGGTTTACTGCTGCCACAGGCTTATTTTACTACCAAATCCATCTTTGGACTTTATGCCTCTAGCCATCTGTTTTTTGCAAAATTTAAAACGCATCACACATTTTCGACAACGTAAGAAACTACTGAAGAAGTGAACAAAGAACCCTGTATAGCAGGGAAGCTGCTCCGGAACAGACAGGGAAGACAGAATTGGCCTAGGGGTGTTCCCTGGTTCACAGAGGCACGGGAAATGGGTAATCCAGTGATATCAGAAATATAAAAAAATTAAAAGGAACTCAAGGGCAGAGAAACAGGGTGTTACTAAAAACAAAAAGAGAAAGACTGGCTGGAGCTGGCTGCAGCTAGCAGAAAACTGTAGAATTTCCAGTAGTAAGAGAAAACTTGGAGACCAGGAGAGGCACGATGCTCCAGGGCAGCTGGAAAGAAAAAGGATAACTCCTGTTTTAAATTAAACCCTTCTTTTATGCTGAGAACAAAACTGGAAAAGCAAATAACACACTTGTCCCAGCTGCTCATCCATGGCTGGTACCTCCTTGGTTAAGCAGGGAAACAGGGATGCACAAGGTAGGGTACCTGTTGCATGGCACTCAAAATTACTCCTCAAAAGGAGCCTACAAGAGCACTAAAAAGACTGTTAAAAAGCCTAAAATTAGTGGCATGCAGCATTTATATGAGAATTAGTAAGTGCTTTAATAAGAAAAAAATCGAAATTATATTTTTATCCAAGATCCACGGATTTAAGCAGCCTCCACGTGTACATGGAGAACTAGTTATCACCGTACGCAAACTTCAGCCATGTCCAGGCCACGTCCCAGAACAAAACTGTGATGCCACAGAAGTCAGTGGAAGCTGTAAAGGTAAAAGCCAGGACCTCGCACACATACAGAGCCCAAGAAACCGGAGAGCGTCTGGTTTTAAGTCACTTCTGTACGCCAGCCTCCAGAAAAACCCTCTCAAGTGAGAAATAGCAGATTCTAATGTAAAGTAAGAGTCTCAAGACAACAGTTACGAAGTCCAAACAGAGATGTAAAAGGCGATTAAATTCTTCCATATACCTACACAATCATTACGATATCATACATTTTCATGATACGCTTTAAAAGCTGGTTAGGAAAATATTTACATTCTAACAGTAAAACACATAAATAAAAGATTCTAAAATAATTCCTATTTCAAATGAATCACAGCTGTATTAGGAAAACTAGTATTTTTGAAACATGGAACGCAACACAGCATAGGGAATTATAAATAATTATTGTTTATTAAAAGGGGATGAATTCACATGCCTGTAACAAAACAGGTCATGTCTACTTTGTAACTTTTTCAAAAACTTTCCCCTCAAAATGTTTAGTCTATTAAACTTTGACCTGCAAAACAGAAATCCACTTACTTAAGTGAAAGCTGTGCACAACACTTAAAAATTGGCATTTGTGGATGCATTCTTTTTACTTGTACAGCTCATCAGGCTTAAAAAAAACACACCATTGTTTGAAAAATTATCCTGGCAAGGGCTAACCCTGAATTCACACCATACATAAGCACATATTTCTAGACTTAGAATATAAAATGAACCAGATGAAAGAAACCTATCAGTTTTTTCAAGCTTTGCCTCAGGTACTAAAATTCTTAAACTTTAACATGGTTGTGACTTCCCCCCCCGCCCCCCCCCCCAAAAAAACCATGCGGTGACTTAATTTTTCAAATTCTGTTTATCTTGTACCTGTTCAAATTCTTCAACATTCTCACCTGCTAAACCTACCAGAAACATGTTATTGCATGATTTGTCTGGAAAAGAATCGCTGAAGACAGTAATACCCAACACTGAGAGCAGAGAGTCAACAGCAGCAACAGGAAAGCGAACGCCTTCGTATTTGCTGTGGATCGAAGGACTACGCACAAATGAGAACTGTGACTGTGCTGACCTGTGAAGGCACAACTTGATTTTATCTGCCAATATTAGCACAACAGAGGCAAAGTGTATACCCGTATAGTGCCTCTTTATTGTAAAAGTTTCTAAAATACCAAGATCTCTAAGGAGAATCACAGAAACGTTTAGGTTGGGGAAAAAAACCTTTAAGCTCATCATGAGGACACTGAGGAAGAGCAAGGTTAAACAAGTAATGAAGTTGGTCAAAACAAGAGCTAGACGGGTAAGCAGCATCCCCTGCCCCAGGTACATGGCCATCATTCTCCAGCGCCTTCCATTCTCCAGTGCCCCCTTTGAACCCAGACTTTTGTGGCAGGTAGTGAACGTGTGTGCATGAAAAAGAGCCACTAATGAAACTGTAACCGTATTTTTAAGTATTTTTTTGTCTGTGCATGAAGATATAGGGCATGTAACAAGAAACCTGGAAGTTCAGCATTTTAAATAGTAGTAATAAT
>NW_010537105.1:0-13342 GCF_000687285.1 Phaethon lepturus | reverse complement strand
GGGGGGGGAGGAACTTACATGCTTCTTTTGCACCACCTCCTGAAGCACATTACAATTAACTGTAGCCTCTAGATCAGACTGTTTTAGGAACTACTGCTACAAGATAGTAGGTAGAAAAGCAAAAGAGCAAGAGAAATGCTTTTATTTATGCAAAATTCTGTCTAGGGGATCCATTTTGTTATAAATGTAATTAGACTGAAATAGCACTTACAAGTACTTTATAATAATAACTCGGATTTACTGCCTAAAAGAAATGAACTGAGAAATAAGCAGCATGCAAGCCTGCATCGTAACACTGACAATAAACACAGGGAAAAACAGGTAGTCATATCAGCATCTAAATACTGAAGTGATGGCATTTTAGTTACTTATCACAAATGCAATATTGAAAGTGGCCTACTACTCTTCAAATTTCTTCCACTAGCCTGATTAGCAGTGCCTACACATCTCACACCGTCTTTTCATATTTCACTTACACAGGAGGAGTATTTCCCTGGGGTATCTTGAGGCTTGAGTACATCAGCGGTAGGTACCCCCGCGCACGTGCGCGATTAGAGCATCAATGCAAACTGAACAAGGCAATCGGGAAGGACGACTGGCTTGACTTCATTTCAAGTCTGCTTTCATTTCCAGAGTTAGAATTCACTCCCAGCATTTTTCAAAGCTTTACTGGGAATATTCATTTATACCATGGGTTTTACCTTCACTGTCTACCATGTAGTACAACCACCAACATACTGTACAGACATAATTCGGATGGCCACAGTTAGCGGTTGGACAGCTTACTTTTCATTGGGGAGCGCAAACAATGCCAAAAGTACATTTTTTGTTTAAAAACAATTCCTTTTGTTTTGTTTTCTTCCTCTATTCACTCCGCAAATGAATCTTTATTAAGAAGTTTCACACTGATGAGAGATGGCTGGCTGCCTATTCTCCTTCCCGGGGTACATCCATGCTTCTTAAAGCTGGGCATGAAGAAGGGAAATTCAGTGCTGGAAAATGTTAGGAAGAAAAAAAATTTAAAAATTGAACAATAGGGATCTCTATTGCTTGAATATCTTTCTCCAAGTTACTGTCCCATGGTAAGACTGTTCCCCTCTCAAAACTGTTTCATGTTACTTGCTTACAACACACCCAGTTATCTGTCTTTGCTTTTTGGAAAATGCATTTTTTTGGGGGGAAAGCTGTTTTTTGTGAGGATTTTGGTACAGCATACAGCTCGTCAACTGACACTATCTGTAGCATCTGAATTTGTAGCTATTCCCACTGTCAGAAAGGCCCCTTTTTAAGACATAAATTATTTTTAACAGCCTTCACTGGAAAAGAATAACCCAAAATTACCCAAATAACCTCAGACAAGCATTTGGAAGCACTGAAAATCTGTCCCCTTCCTGAAAAAAAACCCCTCAATGGTATTTCACTGTCTGTACCACATTCAAAAGGCAGCAGCCCTGTTTTTCCACTAGCGACTCGGCAAACGCATCTACTCTGTGGGCTGTCCCACAGAGCCATGTACTCTCATTCACAGTAACAGCATTAGCCCCATGTCAAACTCCTCATCTTAAGCTTGGGGTGGCTTTTTTTTGTTTGATTGTTTCCCCCCACACACACATCTTGTCTTTACTGGAATGCCAGCCAAAAAAAAAAAAAAAGTTTTCAACAATAAAATTTCTTTTCATTTAGCTGACATTAGCGAGCACAAGAGTGTGGATTATCATGCCTGCATTTTGCATCTACAGTCATTCCGGTGGGCTGAAGAACAGAAAGCAACATTACTTTTACAGCAGCTTCCTTTACCACATAACAGCCTGTCCATCTTCCAAAGGCAGTCTAGTTGTTCTCCTATCCACGGCAGTGGAAAGGCAGCTTAGCAGCACAGCGGTAATACAGTCATTTGGGAAACATCCCAACTTAGTCTTACACAGAAATACCGATGTTGTATCTTAAGCTTAAGAGACCACAAAATATGTGGGTGCACATTTTATAAGATCTTCTAGCCATGCCAGCTTCCTGCTACAGAAACAGAATGAAGTTGCATGTTTCTCTGAGTTGCAGCAATAGCGTTATACAGACTAACCTTTTCATGCCTTTATTTGCAAGGATAAAGACTAAAGAATTAAGTCAATAAAAGCAAGAGCTTTCCTTCAGTCAACTTAAACCTAGGCTACTTGAAAACACAAGCCCATCTCAGTGCATTCCAAGTCTGTGCTACTACAGACTTTTACACACATGCTTTTAAAAAAATCACAGATCAGCTCCTTAGCAAACAACTGAACCCAAGAATTCAATCATCACTGAGTACAAGGAGGAGAGTATGGGCACCATCATTTGTGGATTAAACGACTTGTTCGTATCATATCCCTCTAAAACATGGAATAACTCCATGCAACACAGAATTTTGTCTTTAACTGGCAAGAGATTTCTTCAATTCAGTGCTGCTTGAGAGATAACTATGCTGACTGTCCACCAGTCTGAGGATAAACCCGTTAAAAAAAAAAAAAAATCAGTTCACAACTACTACCCATCATCTGTTCAGGCTGCTGCCATCATTTATTAGGTTTCAGAATACTTGGAACGTTACCTTCATAATAAACTGACAAAGCACAGTGGACAATCAGTGCACTAGGCACTAATGGCAATCGGATTACTGGAAAACAAGTAACTGAATTAAATCCGTAATTAGCAACTGAATACAGGTACTTCTGCAATATCTTGGCAACAGTGAATGAAAAAAGGTAAAAAAATCCCAATCAAACAAAATGCGGAAAAAAATATTAGATTTCCAGGAAAAATAAATTTCAACTTTCAGATGATGGCAGCAAACCACACTCCTTCAAACACATCAGTCCTCCACTTCAGTGAGAAATTTCAGCCAACGGTTCCTTTATTTCCCTGTCTCTATAAGGAGCTTCTATATATGCGTTTCACAAAAATGGATTATGTATTTGGTTTAGGTCCTCAAATGCAGACGGCTAGATGTCTTAGTCAGTAACTACCTTTACAATCAGTCTCCTTCACTTTTGACCAGGATCCGTGGCTACACAATCATTATAATCAAAGTTATGGAAAGAATATATAAACCTTCAGCTTTTGGTGCAGTTTCCAGGCTTATTCACAAGTGTACAGACATGAAATATGAAATAATTCTTCATGTAGGAACTCCACCCATTCTTCCTCTTTTCATTGCACAACCCAGTGACATAGTAAACTGCATCCAATGTAATGCATTAAGTGCTCTGCTAGCTGTTGGGATCTCCTGCTCACACCACAGACAGCAGCCCATGTGAAAGGTCAGAAAACCAACATGTAAAAAGTCTTTGACAACAAACATGCTGTCAAAAGACATTTAATTTTGTGTCATCTCCATTATGCTTCATTTTCTAAGCAACTGACAAATACGCAATTCATCGAAAATATTAATTAAAAAAAAATCTACATAAATAGGCAGAGAGTTCAAGACACAACATTTTCCACGAGCATCAGACATGCATACAATTCTACGGAGCTATGGAATTTGAGTGGAGGCCCCAAAGAGACCCCGGTACACTGATACGGGCTGCATACATGAAGAAGTTCAAAAGCACAAGGTCTTCTAGATTCCACCGCAAAACCTCTTGTTTCACAAATGCAAATCAGAGCTGTTTTGGCACTCCCTCCCAAAACAAAGTCCGAAAGATGTGGAACTGGCATATTTTGAATGATTATAGTATGCTTTATATAATGTGGTTTATTATAAACTGACTGTCCAACTATCTACAGAATTACATTATTTTTAGAAGTGCACTACTTTATGTTTATTACATCATGTAATTATGTATGTATATAAATCAAAGTTTTCAGCCATTTCAAACACAGGCAAACAACTGATGTAGACAAAGGCAAGAAACAAAAGCTGGGAAATGTGAGCAAATGACGAAAAAACCAAGAAAAGTCAGAAAGGTCAGTTTAACAAAGGGAAGTTCACACAAGGGCCACAACTTCGAAAAGCAAAGGCCCAGGATGAAGAATGGTCAGACGATGTAAGGAGTAGAACAGAGACAATTGATCTGTCCTTGGAAACAGCCAGGAAAGAGGCAGAGACATAAATGCTAGACACTGCTTGAAATACATACATCAAGAAGCAAGACAAGAAAAAGAGTTTATAATAGGACTGCAGTGATTTCCTCTAATATTTAACTTCCTGTGCTTTCGGCAACCTTTACGCCAGGGCTATGGACTGGTTTTAAGGCAGATCCCTTGTTTGTGTGCTACAGCTATGGATCCAGTAAGTCTCCTAACTTCAGTGTGCTTTACTTCACACACTCAGTTGTTGCCAGCAGAATATAACATTAGCTCCCCTCCACATTCTTTATTTTCTCTGATGAGGTTGTAAAGCTACTTGAAATTACCTCCATTTTCCAATTTTAAAATGCTTAACAACAACAGCACCTCAAGTTACTGCCCCCAAAATAAACCATCAGAGGTAAAAAAATGGAGCCTCTGAATTCCTTTTATTAAAATCATCTGTCTGGCCCTGAATAGACATGGAAACTGCTTGTACGCGCAGCTGACGTTCTGAGGAGCATTGGTATGTCACACCATCATCTGCCAGCCTCATTCCAACTACCAAGTATAGGTAAGAAATGAAACGTTCCAGAGGAAAACTTAACTACGCATCAGAAGTACTTGGGTCACTTACGCTCCTCCTTTGTCACGATCTCGAGTCAATGCAAATCCAGCAAACAGATTCCTGTGCCACAGAATTTGCTTGTAGTACACACTGGAATTGCTCGGTCTGCTGTCATTTTTTTAGGCAAGTCAAAGAATCGGGTATTACAGCAGTGGCTCTCAAAGTCCTGAAGTAATCAGAACTGATTTCATTTTTCCACATATGGAAATTGTGCTGTTTAATCAATAAAATGTTTTGTTAAGAAGTGCCGATATTTTACTGTCTTGATTTCTGACATGCTCTTATACTGATGCAGTTTTATTACAGATGGCTTTGAAGTGCCTGACAACATTAATAAAGACATGACACAAGTGTATGTCATTAAGTAAACACAAACAGGAATAGGTACCAAAAGAGTCTACGTTTTGACTTTCATTGCCTGAACATTGGACATAAATGTAACGTAGAAAAGAGTTAGCAGATATTCTTTGAACATACAGCTCTCTAAGAAATGATCTGCAGAGGCAAAATTATAATTAGCCTTCGTGAGTACAAATTATGTTCTCTGTTCTCCTCCTTGGAAAAAACCCTGAGGAGTAACAAACACATCAAAGAAGTATGTGAGCTCTGAAAGGGGTAGGTGCTTGCCGCATCTTCCTCCCGCATTGCGGAAACGATCACGACGGAAGAACAAGTGGACAGGGTGTCTGCAGAAACCACAGCCCCACGACTATGGCTATATGGTTACCGGTAGCATAACCGCAGGCAGCCAAAATGCTGCATCAAGATTTGTCTCTCAATCTGCTCTTTTCTATCAATCCTCCCCCATTAATACAAAGCACTTCACAGAAAGGTGTGAATTTATGTAGTCAAAGGGCACATCACACTATTTCAGTAAATATCTGACTAATTTATGAGCCTACTGGCACGCAGAGACAAGAGCTGTTAAGGTAGAAACCACTTTATTCTCATAGAAGAACTGGCTACGTACTAGAGAGCTCACGATCTTGCACGCCTCCCCGGGACTTGCCCACCAGCTTCGTGCACTGACGTCAAGCCAGGCTAAGCAGCATCATAGCCTTGCGCGTGCTGCCGTGTAGCTGCCCCCAGACCTCAGCGACAACTTAGTGACCTTCCTCTCTCTTCTGCCAGGTAGGCGGCAGAGAGGAGCACTTCAGCGACAGCAAAATTCAGAAGACGTACACCACTTACAACTCCTACGAGCTCAGATTTGAGGAGATCAAGTGTGATTGCAATGGAGTACTCGCATTGTCCTGATCCTCCATGCAAAGACACATCACGTGTATAAGGATTTTATTATTTTTATTATTATTTTTAATTCAGAAGACAGGTGATACTGAAAAGAGGCACACCTATCTATTTCCTCTGGGTAATCCAAAACTCCAATTACTTCATCTTCAGAGAGTATCTCCTGAAATTCCTTTTTTCTCTGCTGTCCTCCTAATTCTGATGCCCCATAACCCGATTTCACACTACAAGCAGTACTACTGCTGCTAATCCTCCATCACACCCCTTGCCCCACCACTCCCATATCTCAGCCTCTTGATTTTGAGGTGGTTACTTCAAGAAGCGGATCATTCAAGAACTTCTTTCAAATGCTGTCATTTTCATCAGTACACAGATTAAAAAAAAGTTACATTATTCATCAGGAATAATTCATTGCCCTCAGTATCTAACAGGATTCTTACGCTGCTAGCCACAGTTCTTGTCACTAAAGACCACTCCATTTTGCTGCTCAGATGCAGAACAGATTGCTCTACCATAGTGCAAAACCATACTGAGATACATAAAGCTGGTAAATACAATGCATTTTCCAGTTTATACAGACTTGTTCTCTACAAATTAAAGCTTCCCCAAAAATCGTACCTGAATCAAAAATGGTTTGGTTACAATTTTCTTCACGATTGTACACATTATGAAATACGGCACTTTAAGATGCCCTGAGTTACTCATTATGCTTTCCTTCTAGATCTATGTTCACAATTTTCCCTTTTTTTTTTTTGTTGGTAGGAGAAAGCTCTGAATTTTTCTTAAAGGAACAAAAACCGACAGCATGAAAGTCAGACCTCCTCACTTCAGATTTCATGGCTTATAAAGTACACAAATTATAAAGCTATCAGACATTTCCCGGGCTTACATTAAACTCTGTAGTGAGCCTTTAGAGTGGACCAATTTATTTGATGTGTTTCTCCTAAAGCTTTTATGACACCATAAACATTTCTGACTCCATGACAAATACTTTATAATACATTAACCAAGCTCATTCAAACGATTCTAAATGTTATGCCAATGGCAATGTATTTAGAAATGGAATAGTCACTTGAAAATGGAAAAAGCAAAGTTTAGTTTGAACCACCACAATTTACTATTTACTTTCGTGCAACTGAAGGCAAAGCATTTCAAATTAAGTTCAACGGCACAAACACCCAAAAAGCACAAAGTAAGCATATTGTCCAGAAGCACATCATGCTGTACCTATTTCGCATCAACACCAAAGTCTGTTCCCCAGGTAACACTTACCATTGAATTCAATATTAATCAGCATGGAGCGTTTAACTGTACAATTTAAGTGTATTTATAACATGCTTCTAATCACTGCAGTTTATCTGCATTAGCTTCAGTCACTCAAAAAGCCTTGCCATCCCTTTTTACTCGGGAACAAATTGTGATAACTTTATTCAAGGTAAATAAAGCATTACACCATGAGAAGCTCTGCAAGTCACCAAAACCATGCAACTTTGCATGCACTCCCTGCAAAGAAAAGCACCAAAACCTGACTCTCGTATTTAATGATGTAATGAAAATTTACAAACGCTTTCTGTATTGAAGGCACGGGGAGACTTCAACTCACGAGGCAATAAAAATACAAATACTGCCACAGAATTAAAGACAATATTATTAGCTGTTCAGGCATGCTTTTGATGACAGAATTCAATTCCTAGACTATAAAACTAGCTCTGGTGATTTTACGAATCCAGTAAAAAAAAAAAAAAAAAAATCACTGCTACGTGGACAAAAAAATTGGGATGAAACAGAAGCCTAAAAGTAGCTGATTCATATATATTTGATTTTTATGTTTTAGCATGTATTTCAAATAGAAGACAAACTTTATAAAAACCATAGTATTTAACAGTGGGGGAAGGCACATGGGGGGTTTTATTTGGTTTGGGGTTTTTTTGGTGGTTTGGGGGGGGGTGGTGTGTATTTTTATTTGTGACAATTCTTTAACACCATCCTGCTGACCATTAAGCTCTTCTTTGACTCAAAAGCTTGATGGCATCCAATTTAGGAAAAAAGGCAGCTTTATCAGTTGAAAGATGTTACTAAGCTTCTGTAATTTTAACATAGATGCTGTATAAACAGCTTATAAATAAATCACAGTATTGCCTAAGACTAAATAAGAAATGTACTAGAAAGCAATAAAATTACAAGAATACTTTTTATAGGACTTTGCTTATGACATAGAACATGGTACTGTTCTTGTTAACTGTGGCTCTTGGCCCCAGAAGGTCAAGAGCAGACATCTGATTTGAAAGAAGCGTAAAAGTGTTCCAGTTTCTCTGTGAACATTTTCTTTCACTGATAAAAATGCACTTCTTACCTTCCACACCTCAACATATGCTATGTGAACACGTCTGCCCTGAGAACAGCCTTACGTGGTTATTGCCCTCATATATTGCCAGTGACTAGAAAATACACTAAACCCCCTGCTTCAGAAAGTCATTGGATATCCAAATCATAAATTTCAAATTCCCAGCTGTCACTGCCTAACTATGCCTTCTGCATTTCAGCTAAGTCATGCTGCATGACATTGTCATTCTCTCTTCATAGCTTCTTCAACATTAACAGAAAAACCTGTGGGCTGTCTGGTACTATTTAGTATTTTTCACCATGTTTTATCACAGTAACAATTACTTCATCTAAACAGGCCTTATGAACTCACTCCTGTAAAATATGTTAGTTTGTTTACTCCTCATTTCTCTGTATTTCTCCCCATATTTAATCCGCTTCTTCCTCTCAGTAACAAGGAATCGGCAGTGGGAGGAGGGGGGAAGTGATGTAATGTTTTCGAATACCAGCTTATTACTTATTTAGGAATTTGGAATGATCTAACACGGTTTAAAAGATCTCACCATACGATTAAAAACCGTAACATTTGAGTGAAAGGGGACCTTTTCCGCAACTCCTTCTTCCAAGGAATCATAAAGAAGTGTAGTGATGATGGATTACCTGAAAGCCTGGAAACCACAACAGTGAAAAAGGAAGCAGCAGTAAATATTGGCAACATTATTAACAGGTGGAAGAGGGCAACTGCGGTAGGACATTACGAAAGTGTTTGCTCGGGGCTTTTTCCCCTAAAGGTGACGCAGACCTCCAATACTCCTGCCTTGGAATTAATGCAATTCATAACTTTGGACTGCATATGCCACACATTAAGTAGTAATATAGATTATTTATGTATTCTTATAAATGAAGATAAGCTAAGGAAAAACATAAAAGGCCTCTATATAGGGAGCGCCCTTACATAGGGTTATTGGCAACGCATCATCAAGTTTATCTACTGTAAAACCACCATATGAGATAACATGGAATCTAAAACTGCAGTTTCTTTAAACATTTAAGAAAGAGATGAGCAGTTTAGCTCTTCAGTCCTACAACTATGCAGTTTGGACCTCCGCTGATAAATGGGTTCTTGCCAATTAAGGCCTCACCATAGATGTTACATATTTATCAAAAAGTGAGTCTTAAGTAAAACAGGTAGCGTTACAGCGCAATGTCTTTTTCAGTTTTCTAATAAACTGTGTGTGCATGCACACTGGCATACTCACACAAACCATAGTGGCTGTTTTTCTGATTTGGGTTTAAGTCTCCTTCTTAAACAAGAACCCAAAAAACCCCATATCCTGTCCATGAACAGTAACCAGCATGTCTACCTGACTTTATAGGCATTTTTTAATAATTAAAAAAAACCCCAAACCACCAAACACAACAGAACCAGACATGAGTCATTCCTTGCACTTTTCTGAAGGTATTTCCTTGCTAGAAGGACTTATCATTAAATTATTACATTAAAATGAGATATTTATAATTGTTATAAACATGTAAATTTATTTACATATACATGCATCTGAAAATCACCGTTTCATGTATGATGTTGAAAAATTAGAAAACAAAACAAAAACCAGCAATTAAGCAGGCAGCTGTATCATCCAGGGGTGACCCACTTAAGGCTGGAGAATGGAAAAGGTCTCACTTGATGGCTGTCAAAAACTAGACGCGTGACCTCACATGGTTGGCATAATTTATCCGCAATTCAATTTACCCAGTCTTAAAATGGGGAAAATCCTACTTACCTGGACTGCAGTTTGTCATCAAAACAGAACGCACCCTAGAAATGCATGTTACCATATAGATACAAAGATGTTCATACACAGTACTTTTACGTCTTCAGAATTAAGTGCTCTCCACTGGAACGTACAGTGTCTTTGCCATGTATTACTTGTTTGATGAATGTTTCAATCTTCTAGAAGAAAAAGTGACCCATTTGCTTGACTTACTACCTGCTGAGAACATTAATACAGAACTTCAAATCTAATAAATGAATGAGCAGGGGACAAACGGATTTTGCAAGTTTATTGCACAGTAGTTACATTACTTCTCAACTGGCCAATCTTTAACGATATTTTTGAAAATAATTACTTAACATGAATAGAATTTCCTTTAAATAATTATGTAAGTCACAAATTCTCTTTACAACTGAGGAAACAAATTAAGCTGGGAGCACTCACTGGATCAAGCCACTCATTTGTGAGTGGTCCCTATAAACAAGGATTTGCCAATCTGCCAAAATCATTTTCCTATGCTGAAATCAATGCCATCAAAAGTGGTAATACCACTCAACACAAGTTACAAGCAGAGGGGTGTATCATCAGCTGATGTAAATCTATATTGTTTTTAAAACCAGTGGAACTACATCAGTTTACAGCTGCTGAAGATTTGTCCCCGTGTCTGTCTTTAGCACTGATAAAACCATTGAACCAAACCCTGGACGCACTTCCAAATTTAAAGCTCCTATCGAGAGCAATGCCTACAGGAGGCAAGACAGACTATAAGTAAGCCATCCTAGAATTAGTGCACTTTTTACCCCCCTATTCATTCCAAGTTTAAAGTTAGTTGTTAAAATCATAACCTGGAAGGAAGTCAAGAGTGCAGCGGATTTTAGAACTTCTTAGGTTTCTTTTATGTACTCCCAGAAATTATTTTTAATAACAGTGATTTATCAGGCCATGTCCAGTTTACTGTAATCATGCAAATAACCCCAGTAAAGCCCACAGGAAAACCAGCCCCATCAGGAAAACATGATTTGGCTCACAGTTTTACTCCAGCAGGATAAAGTTTCAAAGTGACTGTAGCATTGGTTTTCTCTCTTTCTGAGATCTATCATTACACCTGTGTTGAAAATCTCATTGTTTCCTCTATCACCCTTATGTAATTTTTCCTTTATGGGTATGATGCACTGCAACACTCATGTGAGCAACCCCACTTGCACACAGCCCTGGGGCAGTCAAAATGACTACATATAGTAGGAAGGAAATAATTTCCTGAAAAAGGATTTTGCAGGAGGGGTGCTCAGCCATTTCTTAAACCACCATCCTGTAAAACTGTAGGCAACAGAGAAAAAAATACAGTTGTTTTACAGAAGACATCTTTAATCAAAAGGAGTTTCGCTATATGATTCCAAGTGCATGGATTGTTGCAAATAGCTAAATGCATTTCTGGCTGCAGACACACGGAACTGAACAAGAGAGTTTTTCAAAAGTATCGACCCGCATTTTGCATAATGGCATACACTGTAGTTACCTATAGGCATTTTCCTTTACATATATATCGCAAGAGGTTTACAGCTGCTTGCATCCTGTGAGCATTACATACAACAACGATTTTTAATATCAACTGAATCAACTTTTAACTGCAAGGAATAAAAACCTCAAAACTCCTGCTCCAGGAGGCTACCAGTAAGAATATAAGTAGTTAATCATTAAAAATGGTTAGCGCAAGAAAAAAAAATATTTTAAGATGTTCCTTAGCACTACACCATTGTAAGACATTTTAACATTAAAAAAGAATTAAAATGGAATATTCTTCAACTTCAGCATACTCGCATACAATCAGATTTATCAACAGCACAAAATCATTTCCTACCTAGTTTGTTTCATGTAACTTTTTAAAAGATTTCTTTTTAAAATCATCTCAAACATCACAAAACAGTTCGACTTAAAACCAGCTAATCGATCACCTTTCTGCACAGCTGCACTTTCTTCCATTAACGCAATAGAAATATTTGAGGGATTTCCATTTTTACCTTTGCATTTTTCCTTTTCCAATATCCATAACCAACCATCGCTCTGCTCTTCCATTATGCTTCGTTATATTGCAGAGTGAGAAGCATCTTCATTAAATAGTATTAAAAATAGAACACACCCGATCTCCCCACCGGAGCATGCTCTGACAGTGCTGATACCACAGCTCTCAAGGTAACCATGCCCAGCTGGGAACCGAGAGGCAAAGTCAGTGCGAGATTAGCAATTTGCAAGCCTAATTGTGCACACAAACTTGCCTCGATCCGTGACGATGACTGCTAAAACAAAAATCAGCGTGCAGTTAAATTATGCGACTGAAAAGTTGCAGGTCAGTTTACAGTATTTTTTTTTCCCACCCTCCCCATCACCGTCAGCTTCAATTGCTTTGTACTTGCCTAAAATTTACATGTGCCACTTAGAAGAATGCACACCGGGCATGCATCTAGTTCAGCAAAATGGTAGAGAAGTCAAACAGGTGATCAACAAACGCTTGTGCAGCTCTTTAATGCCTTTGTTTCCCCTCTCGGCACGTTTACAGCACGACAGCGGGATGAATTTAAGCAAAACCGCACACACCTGGAAGCGCAAAGACGGGAGGGAGAGCGGAGGCGCAAAGACACACCTAGCACGGAAAAACACACCCGAAATTTGAGCGTGTCCCCCCTCACCCCCGCTAGCTGAAACGGTAAATGAATTTAAAAAAAACCACAACACAACAAACAAAAACCCCCAACAATTAAACAAGACTACGCAATGGCTGCACTCGGATGAGCACGTCTTGGTTAGATGTACGAGAGTTACCGTTGAAACGCACACACAAGTAAGCAGAATTACACTAAGCGGAGTAATGTTAACTATTTTTTATGAAGACAGACTGCTAGGATCTATATGCTAACAATACGACTGTAGCTCCCGGGCTGTGAGCCTCCAGCGCTGCATGCAAAAAGGACACGCTAAGGAAGCATCAAGTAAATCTGCTACCCTCACATCGCCACCCTTAAGAACAATGCCGGTCAAACAAGCCCAGGCTTTCCCTCCAGCAAAGCACGGCTTTTTAAAGCGTATCCCTCGATGTTGTTCGCAAAGCAGCGAGTAAAAGTTGGTTTCTTTGTTTTTCTTTTACAGTTCGATACATTTTAAGCTAAAACGACTGTTGGGAGGAGGGAGATCACCTCCCGCAAGCCCTCTCTCCTCGGCGCTCGCCTCCCTAGCCTCAGCCCGGTGCCCGGACACCGGCTGTGAGGCGCGGGCAGCGCCGTCCCCCTCAGACCGACCTCCGACCACCCCATCTCACCTCACCTCACCCCACTCC
>NW_010537104.1:0-7415 GCF_000687285.1 Phaethon lepturus | reverse complement strand
CCCACCAAGTGCACCCAGGTCCCTGGGCAATGGCAATCCCACGAATGGGATTACACCCTTGTTGTAATATATATACACACACACACACCAAAATTCAAGTCACAGTTTTTCATACAAAGTGTAAATACTGTGCTTCCTCCAGTGGAATGGATAATAATTTTCCTATCATCATGAAACTTGTATTTTAAAAACATACACCATACAAGAAAAGGTTGTTCATAAAGACAACAATAAGACAATGATAAGAGCAATTGTATTTTTTTTTTTTTACTTTAGTGTCCGTATTTGAAAACATTTTGGTGGCAGAAAATATCCATTTGTAAAATGTATATTAAACCAAGACACAAACTATCACTGACTACTTAATATTCTCATTTTAAAGAAGTATGTTTTCATATTGTACCTAATCCTCTGTGGACTGCTGCCAAAACAGGAAATTACTTTCCAGTCCCAGGTGCATGCTCATAACCTTTCTTTTTTAGTTGATATATAGTTTATGCAGATGCACAGTGACATATCAGCCGATTGATCTGATTGAAAATTAACACAATGCTGGGATGGGGGATGAGTGGGGTATCAACTTGCTGAACAAATCCAAAGCAAGAGGGAGAATAACATATAAGGCAGCCTACAATTACAATGGATTAGGTATATGGTGAAAGTTTATCTTTATTTCTTATTAAAAGAACAGTCCAGTGAAGTCTAGATTGAAGCAGCTGCTTCTACTATAAAAAACTCCTCTCAGTTTTTGGAAGATTTATAATTATGTTCTAAACATTGTTCTGTAAAACTAAAATCCTAGTTTCAGCTGGGATAGAGCTAATTTTCTTCATAGAAGCTAGTATGAGATTATATTCTGGATTTGGGATTGAAATAATTTTGATAACACACTGATGTTTTCAGTTGTTGCTGAGCAGTCAAGGACCTGCGAGAAGGCAAGGGGTGCACAAGAAATTGGGAGGGGACACAGCCGGGACAGCTGACCCAAACTGGCCAAAGGGATATTCCGTACCATACGATGTCATGCTCAGTATATAAACTGGGGGAGTTGGCCAGGGTGAGGCCACTGCTTTGGGAACTGGCTGGGCATCGGTCAGCGGGTGGTGAGCAATTGCACTGTGCATCACTTGTTTTGTATATCCTTTAATCATTATTATTACTATTTTTTCCTTCCTTTTCTGTCCCATTAAGGGAGCATGAAAAGCTGAACAGTCCTTGACTGCTTAGCAACAACTGAAAACATCAGTACATTATCAACATTTTCTCATCCCAAATCCAAAGCCTTACACTAGCTTCTGTGAAGAAAATTAACTCTATCCCAGCTGAAACCAGGACAGTGAGAGGTGAGGAGAGGGAGGAACCACATGGAGCATTCTTCACTGGGTTGGGCTAATGCTTGTGAAAATCCTAATGTATTAAAAAGTCTCAACAGGGATTTGCCGAGAACTGATGCTGTAATGTGTTAGTCATCCTTTATCTTTTTCAATTTTTTACAGATTCTGAAGGATGATTGACATCATTGTTTTCTGTGACGGCACTTGGAGTCTCTGTCGCTGTGTATTGATAAGTAACCCGCAGATTTAATTGTACAGCATGGGGAGAAATCATCAGGAGTGCCACTTCAGCTCCTTAAGTAGACAAATGTACAGTGACATCTATCTGCAATGGAAGATTCTTCAGCAGATTTTTTTGCACCTAATAATAAAGACAACATAGCATTATCCATCCTCCTGATTTACAGGGCATCATCTTCCAAGATAAATGGTCTGTCAAAAGCTGTAGGATGCCTACAGAGCACGCAATAATGAAGTAGTGAATTGATACTGCTGCTGCTTCCTAATTGTCAGGATCACAACGAATAAAGCTGTGCTGCCCTTTTTCTGCTCCCTTAATAGGGCCAGGAACAGCAGGGTGACATGACTGGCACTGTTAATTAATTCTAATATTCTTTTTTGTTTTTCAGAATGGCTGTTTGGATTTCCAAAGCCCACTTGCTGTCTTCAAGAGGTGGGTTATTGTCCTGGTTTCAGCCAGGGTAGAGTTAATTTTCTTCACAGAAGCTAGCATGAGGCTATGTTTTGGATTTGGGACGAGAAAATGTTGATAAGGTGCTGATGTTTTGAGTTGTTGCTGAGTAGTCAAGGACAGTCCAGCTTCTCATACTGGCCTGCAGCGAGCAGGCTGGGGGTGCACGGGAAGCTGGGAGGGGACACAGCCGGGACAGCTGACCCATGCTGGCCAAAGAGATATTCCATACCATATAACGTCATGCTCAGTATATAAAGCTGGGACAAAGAAGAAGGAAGGGGTGGAGGGACGTTCGGAGTTATGGCGTCTGTCTTCCCAAGAAACCATTACGCGTGACGGAGCCCTGCTTCCCTGGAGATGGCTGAACCCCTGCCTGCCCATGGGGAGTAGTGAACAAATTCCTTGTTTTGCTTTGCTTGCGTGCGCGGCTTTTGCTTTACCTATTAAACTGTCTTTATCTCAAACCATGAGTTTCCTCACTTTTACTCTTCCGATTCTCTCCCCCGTCCCACCGTGGGGGACGTGGTGCTTAGTTGCTGGCTGGGGCTAAACCACGACAGTTATGCAGGAAGACCTTATGTTTTGAATGCATGCTTCTTAGGGCTACAGTCACTTATTATATAATAGCAATATGAAAACGCATGTCCTAGATAAAAATGTATATGGAATTTTTGGGGTTTTGCTCACTTATCCAGAACTGTATTTCTGTAATTTTGAAATGGTACTCTTATGTTAAAGACAGAAAGTCTGTTGTTTTACCCTGAGGTTGCTCTCTAAAAATTTGAGTTTTTCTTATTACAATGATAAAACAATAATAGAAACTTTTTAGATAACCCCACAAGAGTGTTTGAGACTTGACAGAGCAAGTAAACATATTTCACCTGCCCTAGTTAAATTGCAGTAGGAAACTATATGTTTTAATGAGAAAGAATTAACTAGCTTAAAACTGGGGAATTCTGGGGAATCTTTTGAGTTTTGAATGTAAAACTGCATAGACAATTTTGAAGGTAGTGTGTACAAGAGAAATAACCCCTTAGCACTTCAAAACCATGTTTTACTTTGTATGAGGTAGACTGTGCAATGTAGTTACCATCATATTATTTTTTCAAAAATTATATTGAGATTGCATAGTGTTTCAGATATTTTACCATTTAATTCCTTATAGTGATCTACATTTTTTTATTTGTTTATAAGTTGCATTCAATACAGACCTTAATATTCATGTAAAGTAAACTTTACTTACTGTTTTACTTTGCTGGCATATAATGGGAAGATAGTCTTGCTATTAATGTCATGATGTTGGAACAAAAACCTTCCCCTTTCCACATAATTTAGATTTAATCTGTATAGAATTATACATCAGATATGTAGTCTTAAAAAAAACGCCAAAAACAAAAAAACCCCTGTCTTCACTGATTAACAGTACTTGAAATATTCTAGTGAATTAATATTTTATCTGTACATGCATGTACCTCAGACTATTATTTAGATGAGATGACAAGTTATATTTACTATTTTGTTACTTTTCAACCAATGCAAGGATGAGCAAAAAACGTGACACCGGTAAAGATCGAGCTAAAACCAGGATCCCAGCCAGTAAGAAAGAAACAATATCCTATTAAATGGGAAGCTCAGAAGACACTGGAGCCTGTAATAAATTCCTTTTTAGAACATGGACAATTAAGGGAATGTCAATCAGAGTTTAATACCCCAATTCTGCCTGTAAAGAAACCTCATTCTCAGGAATATAGGTTGGTACAGGATCTACAAGAGGTTAACGCAAGGACTATAGATGTGCACCCTGTGGTTCCGAATCCATATACCACAGCAACTAGGGTAAAGATGGCAGGGGGAGATTGTGACCACCGACTCAATTGAGGGACTATGCAAATTACACCCCCACTCTTTCTAGGAGCATGTGCGCCACTTTAAATATGTGTAACCAGTAATAAGAAATATGGTAATTACTAGCCAATGAATATAAACTTGGGAAGGTTCTCTATTGTTTTCGCTAATCATGCAATGGGATAAATATGTGGTGATTCCTCTGTGTGGTGTGCTAGCTTTGTGGAATACCACCTAGCACCCATATCTGTGCAAATATGCTATAAATAAAATACCTCTGCTCTGTATATTGGTGTGTTGCACACTGGGTATACGATCCCATTTTCGGGACAACATATTCTTTATCAATATCCATCATCATTGCAGCACTGGGGTCAGACTAAATTAGCCTGTCTATCCCTTGCTTGTTAAGAATGCAATAGCAGACTTTCAAAAACTCAGTTTATATTCTTTATTACATCTTTTATGAATTGCATAAATAGTATGATTTTTCATCACAAAATCCAAAAGAACTTTCAATTGATTCATTGCTCAATCAGCTGAATAGTTCTATTTTTTATTTTATTTTTAAGAGCATACACTGCATACTGAACAAAAGCCTGTTCTGTAACTGAGAAAACCACATGGTAAAAGAATATAATTCATTTAAAAGCAAATATTAAAAAAAAAAAAAGCACAGATGGAATGTTAGAGCCCGTGGTGGATTGACATTGGCTCGATTCCCGGTGGACACTCCCCCTCCTCAACTGGACGGGGGGAGAAAAATATGACAAAAGGCTCATGGGTCAACATAAGGACAGGGAAAGATCACTCACCAGTTACCATCACAGGCAAACCGGACTTGACTTGGGGAAATGAGTTTAATTTGTTACCAGTCAAAATCATGGTAGGATAACGAGAACTAAAACCAAATCCTAAAAACACCTTCCCCTCCCCCCTCCCTTCTTCCCAGGCTTAACTTTACTCCCAGTTTCTCTACCTCCTCCCCCCCGAGCGGGGTTGCGGTCAGTTCATCACACATTGTTTCTACCACTCCTTCCTCCTCATTCTTTTCCCCTGCTCCAGCGTGGGGTCCCTCCCACGGGAGACAGTCCTCAATGAACTTCTCCAACGTGGGTCCTTCCCATGGGCTGCAGTTCTTCATTAACTGCTTCAGCATGGGTCCCTTCCACAGGGTATAGTCCTTCAGGAATAGACAACTCCAGCATGGGTTCTCCATGGGGTCACTCAAGATATTTTAGGTTTTGCCTTTCTTTCTTATCATCCTACTCTATTTTTAATTGGCAATAAATTAAATTATTTTCCCCCCAGTTGAGTCTGATTTACCCATGATTGTAATTGATAAGTTATCTCCCTGTCTTTATCTCAACCCACGCACTTTTCCATCTTTTCTCCCCCTGTCCTTTTTGAGGAGGGGGAGTGAGAGAGCAACTGGGTGGGTGTCTGGCAGCCAGCCAAGGTCAACCCACCCCAGCTGTGATCCTCAAAACCAATTACTGAGCTACAATCTAGTTCAGGTGGAGCAGATATCCCCATTCACAATGTGCCAGAACATCCATGTTTTGAATCAAGGCAGATCACAGAACTTAAGACAAAGCACCCAATGAGTTTAAGAGCATTCAGCTGGAAGTGATCTTTTAATGAAAGGAAAATTAGAAAGGGATGCAATCTCCAAAATTTTTGGGTCCCACTGTTCAATCTGACTGTTTTCATAAGCATTCTCCCACTTCCATTTCACTTCCAAGTAATGCAATCTGAGGACTGACAGCAAGGATGGGGTCAATGGGAAAGTTATTTCATAGAAACTACCCAGGGAAAAACAATAACAGTGCTGTAAACCTACCATGGGCTAGGTTATATATTTTTCTATCATAATTTCAGATACTATAGGTGGAGTAGATGAGAGAAAAGCTCCTTAGGCTAAAACAAAGACAAACCCAAGACAATCAGCAACTGTAGTGAATCTAAGGCAGTAACTGGAAATATCTAAAACAATAAAGTTTACTCTGTAGTTATTTTAGCTAAACAAAAGTTCCATGGTAAAAAAGAACCATTAAGAAAAAAACATACATATTCATGAAACCCACAGTACTTCTGTACAGTCCAACGGGTAATGGCAGGTGCAATACTGAATACAGTCATGGCCACTAGGATTTTGAAAGGAATAAAAGGATGGAAATCTAGTGTCTGCTTGCTTGACAGTTGTTCATCCCAAATCAGTCTAAACTAGCCTGCATAAAATTTGTGTACATTCAATGTTACACTGCCCCTTGGCCTCTGAGCCTTTACCAAAATTAAAATAAAATGTAAAAGGCTAAACATAGGAAGCCTAAATTTTAGCCTTTGTAACAGTCTTCCAAAAGGCATATATTACAAAATTTTTATAATTAAACTTTAAGGAGCTAAATAGTTCTGATAGATTAATGCAATAAAATGGATGTACAATGAAATACAGTATAATCACAAGAATTCCAACCTTTATATAACGCTTGGGTTTTCTCACAGTTTTTCAAAATTGGTTTGTTGTTATTATCCTTTCTCTACCCTTTGCAAGTCTCATACTGAAAGTCCTTCCATACATAATGCCTTAAAGGCATTAGCTATTAAAAAAAAAAGCCTTAGCTATTACATTTAGCCATCGTATATCTAAGATATCATTAATTTCCTACAAAAAGTCCATGGAACAGTTACACATGGAACCAAACAAAATTACTGTTTCTCATTAAAAAGATTTACAATTACTTAAAAAAAAAAATCACTGGTTTTGTTATTAATGAGATTTCTAAAATAAGGACCAGGTCTTCTATACTGCAATTTAGTAATTCCTTTGATTCAATAAAACTATAGAGAATTACATACATTCGAGAAGATGCAAATCACCCTCTAATCTCTCTACAAGTGAAAGAATAAATAAAGCCTCTTTTTACTGGCAAAATTGCAACTTACTGTTCATAAATCCCCGGAAGCTCTTGTTAGCTCTTGACTTTGCAAACTTATTCATATTGCATTTATTCCCTCCAGTCAGAATAGACATTTAAATCCTAACAAATCTAAGCAAGCATTGCAGAAAGGAGTTTTAAAATTTGGAAAATTACACTGCTTGCCATAATTAGAAGGTATAATTCCATCAGTTGCATGGCTAACAGGCTGTCCAGGGACATGGTTGAGCCACCATCCCCAGAGGTATTTAAAAGACGTGTAGATGTGGTGCTTAGGGACATGGTTTAGACGTGGACTTGACAGTGCTAGGTTAATGGTTGGACTTGATCTTAAAGGTCTTTTCCAACCTAAATGATACTATGGTTCTATGATTCTATGATGTTGAACAACCTAATTGATTAGTGGCCAGTCACTGAGAAATAATATAACAACACTGAAGTAAGAGCAGTATTATAAGCTTATAAACATAATATTTAGAACTGTACTGGTTTTGGCTGGAATAGAGTTCATTTTCTTCATAGCAGCCCTTATGGTGCCGTGCTTTGCATTTGTGACCAAAATGGTGTTGATAACTATCCTGGTTTCAGCCAGGATAGAGCTGG
>NW_010537103.1:28733-41965 GCF_000687285.1 Phaethon lepturus | reverse complement strand
AGGAGGCTGAGGGGAGACCTTATCACTCTTTGCAACTACCTGAAAGGGATTGTGGGGAGGTGGGTGTTGGCCTCTTCTCCCAAGTAACTAGTGATAGGACGGGAAGAAATGGCCTCAAGTTGTGCCAAGGGAGGTTTAGACTGGATATTAGGAAAAATTTCTCCACGGAGAGAGTGGTCAAGCATTGGAACAGGCTGCCCAGGGAGGTGGTGGAGTCACCATCACTGGATGTATTCAGAAAACGTGTAGACGTGGCACTTCAGGACATGGTTTAGTGGGCATGCTGGTGTTGGGTTGATGGTTGGACTTGAGCTCAAAGGTCTTTTCCAACCTTAATGATTCTGTGATTCTATGGCTGAGCTTAAACAGTTGTGGCTTGTCTCACAGCGGTTCTTCCAGGTCATCACTGAGGTGCATGAGCTGGACCCTTCCACGCTTACTGGTCCATGTAAGAATCTGCAGTCTAGTTAGCCTGAGCAAGGTTTTAACAGCTGGAGGTCAAACAGCAATAAGCAGCAGGCAAATTGTTACTACTGCTCAACTGAAGTACAAACCAGGGAGACGATAAAATGAAATATTGTAAGTTGGGGAATCAAAATCTTGACTACTGAAAAAGACTTTCTTACAACCACAGGAATATTGATAATTAATAACGACTAAAAAAGGTCAGACTAGCAAGGAAGATCACATAAGAGGAAGTGTGGACCAGGGCAGCCTGGCAGAGTTTCTCCAGGTTCTCCGTGGCTGTGCTGTGTTCCAGGTGTGAGAGGGGAACAGATGAACAGTGATATCTCTGCCTTGCTCTGGTGATGTTAAACTCCTCCTCACCTCCATCAAGGATGCAAATCACAGGGAATACTGTCTTGAAGGCTAACTTGTGCCTCTCTGTTCCCTGCCTTTCTGCATGACAGCATGCAGAGGTGATGTCTGCACTGTATGTGATCATATATATTATACTACATGACTCACAGTTTCACAAACGTGCTGGTTGTCCAGGATCAGGAAAAGCATCAGCCCAGCACGGTAAGTCCATTTTTATTTCCTTTATGCAGTTCAAATGACTTAGACAAAGGCAAGTCTATTTTACTTCCCCTCATTAGATGTTGCAGTCTGCTTTTGCTGTGAATTCCTCCGAGTCATATTGTCTTTCAGACAACAGAGTAGTTTTTAGCCTGCTGCTATTCACTTGCTATTTGACACCTCTTCAAATGACTACCAAAGCACTTAGAAACAAAGAGAGAAAAAAAACTATAAAAATACTGTCAGAGTTTAGAAGCCAGCAGGTGACTGACCTTGTCCACAGCAACTGTGCAAAAAACACAGGCAATAAATACTTTGCTGGTGGCTAAAAAGGCTGTGTGAAAGAATTCCCTTTGATATCAAATTTTGAAACAGGATACAGACTGGAGCAAAATATCTACATTCAGTAGGTCCTCTGCTTCAATAATTTCTAAGAGCTGCACATGCAGTCTTGCCTGTGTCACCTAGCTTGGGATCTTGGCACTGAAGTGGGTCAGTTGTGCAGTGTGAACTTGGCCGCAGTTCACCAAAAACATTAGGTGCTGGGGTGGCGGGAGGGTTTTGTGCAGAGGCTGCTCTTGCTACAAGATATTTACAGTGACAAAGTGAGCAAAATCTGTCTCCTTCCATTTTAAGTAAAATGTTTTGAAAATAAGAAAGATCTCAATTTTACATTTGCAAAATCGCTACATTAAACAGAAATACAATGATACTGTATTAAAGATGCAAGATGTTGCCTCACAGGGTAAAGCATAGTTTTTACTTACAACCTGTACCTAGATTTTTATACTGTACTCAGACTAAATATGGCAAACCAGAGCACCAATAGTTTTTTTTTTAAAGATGGGAAGAAATAAAATTGAATACTCATATAGTGCTTTTATGAAAGACCTGTCTGGGAATTAACATCATCTGGAGAATCTGTCTGGTGACAGACATTAGATGTGTCAGGCAACATTTACCATTATATGTGTGCCTCCATTCCTTTCAAAATATATTGGGTTAGAATAACAGATATTGTTGAATGTATTTTCTTCTAACTATTTTTGTCTGTTTGCTAGGAATGACGTAACTGTAAAAATAGAAATTGCTTAAAAACAAAAGCAAAGCTAAGGAAATCACTTTCTGCTCCTAGAAGAGCCAGATGATGAAACTGGTTTTGCATTGCATATCCCTTCTCCTGCCTGTCCTCCTCCTTGATGTCAGGGCAGGAGACCAACAGCACAAACAAACGGTTAGCTTGGAACCAAAGACCTCAAAATCTGCAATGCTCCAAGTCTTGTTTACTTGCCTTAGTACTATAGTCATGCAAATAAATGGGAAGATTTCGTTTTTAATTTCATCATTTGCCTTTAAATAATTCAAGATACATGAGTTACTGAGTGCTTTCTTTCTTTCCTGTATTTAGAAATTCACTATTAGCATGTGAAGTTAAGCCAATATGCAAGGTTTCTGTCCACCTCAATCTGACTATAGGCAAACTTTGTGTATATTGTTAGACACTGCTTCTTTTGTTGATACATATATAATACATATTGTTCATTTCATGCCTTATTCTCCTTTTCTGTTTGCTCTGTAAATTATAGACCCCGTATTGCAACATTTATTTCTCTACATTCTTGTTAACTGCAGATTCATTGCATATGGGCTGATTGATATTCCCTGTTTTAGCTGTTTCTCACCCTTTCCATCAAATTGGGACTGTCACATTCATCAGCTTAATGAAAGTCTTTCATTTAAATGGACTGTACAGTTGAAGTGATTTAACTTAACTTAAATGTGGTAACGAATTGTCAAAAAATAGCAATTAGAAGAAAAGTGAGTAGTTAAAAGGTTGTCTGAAGACTAATGCTAAATGAACTCTGCACACTGAGAAATGAAAGCTAATAAAAATACTGGAAACCAGTCCTGAACATCTTCCGTATTTAAATTTTCTCATATATTTTGAGTAGAATTTTTTGCATTGAGATCCTTACATCATCTACATTATAACAAATCTGGAATAACACTACTGAAGTAGCAGATAGCAGTGTAAAATTCGTGTGAAATCAGAAGACTCCAGTTAAGCCCACAATTGCACTGCATAATGTCACAAAACTGTAGCATCACATGCAGGAATGAGTGTGACATCCCAAGTTTTATCAACCAATTCCATCTTCTCTGTCACAGTAGAAACCACCTAATTTTAAAAAACTTTGTAGTTATTTTAGTAGTTACAAAACTCCTATCCCTTATGTCCTCAGGTGCTGGATGCTCAACAGTAACTGTAATAGCACATGCACGTTTTACACATTTTATATATACACTGAAAAATAAAATAGTAAGGTTATTCTAAAGCTCCTCACTTAGATTCCAAAGTATCACAGAGAAACTTCAGAACAGCCCCAGCCAGTTTCTAAGTATAGCTGAGCGCAATGGCTGAGCTTCATACCCATATACATTCATAGAGTCTGGCCATTTCTTTCCATAGCACGTCAAAGGCGTCCAGGCTGGCTGATTTCACTTTCACGTTTGCATTTAAAAGGCTAAGTCAGGTGCTCACTATCACTCCTGATTTAGATCTGTAAATACAGATGTGACTGAAAGTCAGCCTAGTTGTCTCCGAGATGCTTGTAAGAGTAGCTGGATCTAGAATACCAAAGGCAAAGGTAGGAAGCAGTGAGTAGCTCCCACGCCTTGTATTGAACTGTGCAGTCTAAGCTGTATTAAGCTTTAACTGGCAGGGACCAAAATTTTTATTGAATTGATAAAATTCAAATAATTGCTTTTAGTGCTGTAGAGACTAAATAAGGCAGATGGACAAGCAAACTACAGGGAGTATAAACAGTATCGGCCAAAGGTATTGCAAGTGGTAGAAGAAATAAAAGGGGAGGTGTTAAGGAGCTGGAGTTAATGATCTAAACAGGCAAGCCTTCCTGTGTTCATGCAAAGTTGCAACAGGATTTCCAAGTGGGAGATTTAGCGTAACTCAGAGATCTGAACTGAAAGAAAGCACTTTTCAAAAAAAGGGAGGGGAAAAAAAAAGGAAAGAAAATGATGGACAGAATACTGTCCATCTTAAGTACACTATGCCCCAGAGAACTTCTAAAAACACCTGCAAAACAACTATCTATGTACACTCAGGGCTTCTGTTGTAATAGAAGTGAAAATGAAGAAGGAGGAAAAAAAAATCTCTGAAGTAAAATCCCGTTGCTTTCAGTGTCTTGGAAAATCAACTCCCAGTGTATATTTTGGATGTCAAGAAACAGGTAACTCCCTAACTCAAGAAAGAACAAGCAGGTAGTGGAGCTGAAGATCAGATACATACCAATTCCTTCTTCTCAGGGTTATTATTAAGCAAAAAGCCATATGTAATAAATAATCCTTTTATGGGGTTGCAGAAGATCTGTTAGAGTATGCTAAAATTTCTACATGAAATAATGTCATATTATGGAATGCCAGACAGTAATGAAGTCATCAAAAGCTTATGTGATAATTATGAATGCATGACCATAAATGGTAGCAATGTCTGACAATTATTTGCAGTGAGAGCTGAGGTCAAGGATCTACCACATCATTACTTTTATTGTCACTGTTCCCTGATTAGATCATGACGAAGTCAACTGCAGCAAGCAATTAGACATTTTGTCAGAAAAGTGATAAAATATGTTTGTATGACCTTGGTTTTACAGTGATGTTTCGCTGCACAGTTCAAGAAAAGGCCAGCAATTAGACACAGTCAGTTTGTTCATGATTAGGAAGATATCAGATATATGGCTGTTTAAGTCTCAAAAGCACAATAGATCAAAAAGCATTGAAATTTGAGAAACATTAGGGTCATTTTACTGTTCATTAAGTTATGAGAGAACGCTGATGTCAATCAGCAAACAATTTTCAAGAACTTAAAAGATGTTGGGGAAGTTGCATGATCAACACTGTCATAAATACATATACGCAGATATCTGCAACCTTAATTGTGAAGAAAACCTATCCACTGCAGAAAAAAACATGCTTCTGAAAAGACTCTGAAATCCACTATAAGAAATCAGAAATACTAAAAAGATAAAACCAGTTTAAGACATTAAACAGCATGAAAATGACAAATGTCACTGGAACACAATTAGAAATGCTAATGTTGGTCCCATGTCAGGTGATAACATGATCGCAAAACAGAAGTGAGATGCATTACTTTAATCATCAGAGAAAACAGTTCAACCTGTACAAGACTATGTAGCCTCCACAGAGCAGCATCAGAGAAATAAATGGTGTAAACTGGGCACCCATCATAAAATACAGGAGGGTAAAAAGAACTGTAAAAAGTAGTTATGCGTGAAATAAATAAGCTCCCTCGCTTTACTTCCCAATAGGGTAATCTGTTTCCTGGTGTTTCTATGTATTGGTAACCTTTACTTAGGGTCCAAAGAATCTCAAAGGTAGAATGATTGTGGAGGCATAACCATTTACAGTACGTGTTAAAAGCAGCAATGGAAACGTGTGTGCACAGTGGTTCCTGTGATCACCTGGCAGAACAATGACTGATGGGCTCAAATCTAAAAGGGGACAAGGTCCAGCTACAAATTTTTTTTTTTTTTTTTTTTTGTGAAGGACTGGTGCTCTAGTATGTAGTTGAGTAGCTTTTGCACAAAAGAGTCGTCTTAGTTACGGGAATTGTGTGTATTAACTAGCTAATCATACCTCTGAGTTTAATTCTGTATTAGAGCAATTCCTTGCAGTCATTCAAGTGATGCTGCTCTGAGAGCTGACTGACACATGCTACACAGGCTGCCCTCTTTCTGTTGAAAATCACTACTATCATGTAGCAGCATGCAGAAAAGTAATTGCAGGGAGCTTCGTCAAAAAATGCAGTAAATTAATTAAACAGTCATTAACTATATTCTACATTGATTAGTAATACAGATTTCAATCAGTCACACAGACAAGGGAGGCAAATTATTTTCTATTGCATTCCCAACTTCTCATCTCTGAAAAGTGATGAATCATCGGGAGCTGCCGAACCCAGCACCTTTTATCATTCGTATGCTAACAGCTCATCTCCAGCACAGTTTCACCTCAAAAGTTCTAAAGAAATTGTGATTGGCGAGCATCCAGAGTTCGCCCTTTTCCATCAACAGAAACCTCCCAAACTTCTCTTGTGCTGCTGAAGGTAACAACTGAAATCAACTAGAAAAATGCCTGTTTAATTTGCATTTTAAGGCATTTTAAAGAAAATTACATGAGGGGCTGGGAGTTGACTTGTTATTTTTTTACTATTCACTGAAGCCTCTCAGAGCTCACCAAAAAAAATGGCTTCCCAATTAAAAGGAGACCCACTGTTTGCATGAACTAAAAGAAGACAAAAATGTGGGTGCATTTTTGTGGATGTGTTAAAAATACAACCCAATTGTGATGCTATTAAAAAAAATAAATTTGGTTCGGCATATTCCAACTCTTGCTTAGGTTGACTCTTCCTCTCTTTTCCCTGGGAATACATAAAGCAAAAGTAAAAATACCTGAAACAGTCCAACAACTATGCCAAATAGGCAGGTTTTGAAGGAGTTAGAGACAAGTGAGATAACAGAAAAAGAGCTTGATAAGCATTAGGATAGTGTCGAGAGTAATCCACATCTTTCCATTGTAAGTCCTGATCTTCCAGTGTTAAACTAATAAATTTCATATGTGTGGGCAATCTGTGCCTTATTTTCTTTTTTCCTTTATTCCATTTAGATTAGCGCAAACATGGTCTAGAAGGTTTAGAGAACATAGTTAGTGAAAATTAGCTAAGGGATTAGCTTGCATTTCCCTGTCTGTCTTAAAGTCAGTTCTCATGACCACTGGCTATAGCTGGAGTTAGCACTGCTGTTGTATACTACAGAAGTAAATGAGTACTTAATACTCTGTGGTGTATTTATCTACACCATTCTTATGTGAGATAGTCAAGTTCTGTTATTTCCATTTGACAGATGAGACTGAAAAGTTTATCTGGTTACTGAGGGCCACACTGGAAGTATTTGACAATACTTCCATTATTGTAATTTGTGTAAAATTTTGTAAATTTTGTAATATTGTAAGAGCAAGAAACTGATCCCCTCCTCCAGTCTCATATTGCAGTTTCTAGAGGATTGTACCTCCTTCATATCTAGGAGGCAGTAATCCTGGGACTGTGGAGGCATGTACAAATCTGTAGGTTTGAGCTCCGACAGTCCCAGGTTCAACCTGCTCTCACAATCATATGTGAGCAGTGATTCTTTCTAGTTGGTTTTTGCACCTTACCTGACAAACTATGAGGAGACCACATGGAAACACATGAGTAGAATTGCCTGCACAGCACATAATCTAGTGCTTTGGCAAAGTTCTGGTAGACTGTGAAAGAGAAAATGAAGGGGTCACTAAAGGATACACAAACAGTTCACACCACATCTGGTTTCTATGTATGTCTCTCTTGTAGTTCTATAAAAATTTGTGAATGCAAATATACAACAGGCTATAATCTAGCTCTCAAAGACTAAGTATACTGCGCTCTGCTTTGGTATCTGAAACTTAGCATACCTACTTGGGCAACAAAGTTCCTGCCTCACGACACTAAGATTGCACATTTTATGTTACGTAGTAGAAACAGAGACATAAGGTTCAGGTAACAGCACAACTCACTCTCTACTCTTCTGTTGTGGGCATCGCTGATGTAGAGCATCCTGGAACCATTTGAAATATCCAGTAATACAGTAGGTAACTACCCACCATCAGTTTCCTATGCAGCATGATGGCTAAGTAAGCTAACAAAATTCTTCAGTATATAAAGAGGAGATGCCAGTTAGAAGTAGGGAGCTGTTACCTCACTAGCGGTGGTGAGGCTGCTAGAGGGAAACGTCACCTTCACTAGGGTCTGTAGCAGAAAAAAACCACGTTGTAATGGCAGATGAGAAAGCATTAAGAAAAGAGCTGCAGAGCTTATTTGACTTTTGGAAAGTCTGTCAAACTGTGAGAAGTTTAAGAAGCTCAAGGCTAAAAGAACATGAAAAGGCAATTTGATCCCAGTCTGTAAATTCTTCATGGCAACAAGATTTCAGATAATAGAGGACTGTAGCAAACAAAGACAGAAAAAGATCCAATACCTGGAAAGTCAATTTATACAAATCTTGACTGGTGATAAAGAGCAGGATTAACCTCAGTCAATTTAGACATCTAAAAGTCAAGCATCTACTAATTATTTAGGCATCTTCACTAACACATTGAAAGAAGCATTTCCAGAAGGCTGTTCATCCCACCTCTCTCAGGATGGATTGAATCACTTAGAAGTTTCCCTGTATTGATTTTTTGTCATTATGCTGGACGATGAGCTTATACATGTCACTAACATTTAAGCAGCTGAAGTTTGACAGTGGGGTTCATCTCACCTAAGTGTACATTTCTTTTCAAAGTTGGCAATTCACCAAGGAAATGTCTTGAGATGCAGCAGAATACCTATTACTTGTGATTTTAAAACTGGCAAGGGGGCTTGTGGAATATAAGCAAGAGTCACTGGATGGAAAGCTAGGTCTACACAGGAGGCCAAACTGAGGACCCTAAGGAGAACAGCTCTTTAAAAGCTGATTTAGCTGGGAATCATAGAATTTAGCTATTTAGAATCATCATTTCGGTTGGAAAAGGGCCTTAAGATCATTGAGTCCAACTACAAACCTAATGCTGCCAAGTCTACTACTAAACCATGTCCCTCAGCGCCACATCTTCATGTCTTTTAAATACCTCCAGGGATGGTGACTCAACCACTTCCCTGCACAGCCTATTCGAACGCTTGACAACTCTTTCGGTGAAGAAATTTTTCCTAATATCCAACCTAAACCTCTCCTGGTGCACCTTGAGGCTATTTTCTCTTGACCTATCCCTTGTTACTTGGGAGAAGAGACCGACACCCACCTCACTACAACCTCCTTTCAGGTAGTTGTAGAGAGTGAAAAGGTCTCCCCTCAGCCTCCTTTTCTCCTAGTAAAAACAACTAAACAACCCCAGTTCCTTCAGCTGCTCGTCATAAAGCATATGCTCTAGACCCTTTGTTGCCCTTCCCAAGTAGCTTTGTTGCCCTTCTTTGGACACACTCCAGCACCTCGATGTCTTTCTTGCAATAAGGGGCCCAAAACTGAACATGGTATTCAAGGTGTGACCTCAGTCTTGCTGGCCACAGTATGTCTGATACAGGCCAGGATGCTGTTGGCCTTCTTGGCCACTTGGGCACACTGCTGGCTCATATTCGGCCGGCTGTCAACCAGCACCCCCAGGTCCTCTTCTGCCAGGCAGCTCTCCAGCCACTCTTCCCCAAGCCTGTAGCGTTGCATGGGGTTGTTATGACCCAAACATCACATTTTCCTAGCACCGCATTCTCATCATACTTACAGAGCAATCTAACATGGGCCAACAGCTGCACATCAAAAATCACAATGCTTTTTCCAATTGTTTCATCCTCTACCATTAGGGAACACAGAGGACAAACATGTGGCCTTCTTCCTCCCCACCTCTTCCAATAAACGCCTGATTATGCAGCTGCTGCATAATAGCTGCTGATGCCAGTGGGACTGTGCGGTGATTGCATACTCACACCGAAGAATGGAAATCTCTGGGCAAAGTATCCTCTTGGCACCACCTGCCAAATCCTCATCTCTAATGTTCTGTGGGCACTGAAAACCAGTGGTGGTAGGAGAGCTAAAGAGGTGAAGATTATTTTTATGTGGAAGTAATCACCTTCTAATTTTTTATTTGGAAGTTCTGTAAGATCATAGTTGACACAAGAACATTGGCATAGCAGCATACTCTGTTCCAGTGTGTGCACGTGATAGCTGTTGTTGAATTATTCATTCCAAATTATTACATTCTTTCTGCCTCTCTATTAATAGTAAGGTGCACACCTGAAAACCGCAGTCATCACTGGGAAACTGCATGAAGCCTACATGTCTGTCATGAAAATATGAGCATACAATGGATCCACAATAGAAAACATGCACCACACACGCAAACAAATGAGTAAATAATGAAGAATAACGTAGAACAAACAGAAAATATCCACCAGCTGGCAGTCATAATTGTTCAAAATAAAAATTTCCATGCTTCATAAATTATCATTCAAACCAAGCCATACCAAGCAGAGTATCTCAGCCTGATGACGCCAAGCAAGCACTGTTTTTCCTTTCTCTGTGACTCAAGAAATGCTACTCAGCAGGGGTCATACACTGTCATTGATCCATGCACAAAGATCCTATTGCAGCCAAAGGACATTTTACACCCCAGCAGACCAATATCTAGATGCAGCTGTGAGACAATTTAAAAATAATAAACCAGTCACAGTTCCAACACTGGCGTCAAAACATTTTTTCTTTGTAAAGCTGGCAATACAGCTCAGATAACCACAAAAGAGAAATTGTTTTCTTGCCTCTTTCACTCTGCTAAAATTGTACAGGGTCCTTGGCCTCTTCTCTTTCCACACTTCAATACACCTCAACTTCTGCTATGGCTTTTTACATGGGGAAGGCTGGGAGGAAAGAGGGAAGAGGCATTTCTGCATAAAATTGTCTTTCTAGCATCTCTTCCAGCACATGCTGTTTCCATGATGGTGTCCCGGATATGTGCTGGTTTTGGCTGGGATAGAGTTAATTTTCTTCATGGCAGCTAGTGGGGGCTGTATTTTAGACTTGTGCTGAAAACAGTGTTAATAATTTAGGGATGTTTTAGTTATTGTTGAGTGGTGCTTGCATGGAGTCAGGGCCATTTCTGCTTCTCACATCACCCCACCAAGCAAGTAGGCTGGGGGTGCACAAGTTGGGAGGGGACACAGCTGGGACAGCTGACCCCCAATGCCCAAAGGGATATTCCATACCATATGACATCATGCTCAGCATATAAAGCTGGGGGAAGAAGGAAGGGAGGAACATTCAGAATGGTGGCATTTGTCTTCCCAAGTAACCATTATGCATGATGGAGCCCTGCTCTCCTAGAGATGGCTGAACACCTGCTCTGCCGATGGGAAATTGTGAATTCCTTGTTTTGCTTTGCTTGTGTGCACAGCTTTTTCTTTACCTATTAAACTGTCTTTATCTCAACCCACGAGTCTTTCTTTCTGATTCTCTTCCCCCATCCCACCTAGAGGGGGAAGTGAGCCAGTGACTGTGTGGTGCTTAGTTGCCAGCTGGGGCTAAACCATGACATGGTGTTACTCTTCTGCTTCTAACTACAAATAAACATAGTTAAAAATTATTTATTGCTTGGATGGTTATGTGCAAAGAAACATATACTGGATCTACAAGAGGAAGCCAAACAGTAACCAGATAAAATTGCAACAGTTTTACTTCTATTTTTTTAATTGATGCCATGATAATTTTGTTAATGCTAAAAAGCTGTTCTATGCTCTTTTTTGAAGTATCTTCAGACATTTATTTTAAAAGAAATAGTTTTAGATTTCACACTGCTAGAAAAGCCACACAAATTCAGCTGAGGAAAAAAATCATACACACAAAGAACATTTACAGGAAACACAATGACTGTTCCGTCCTACTTTGAAATCTAGCTCTCAACACAGTAATTACTACATATTTTTCCTTTAGCTCTGACTCAGAAGACTAACTCTCTTAATACTGAAAAGTGAAAGTAGAAAATAAGGCTCTTTGGTAAAAGTAACGATTTCGAGAAATAAAGTTTTTTCCATATTCCATTAATATGCATTTTATTTCCAGAAATGAAAGAAATTCCTGTATTGTGTGGAGGTAAATAAAGCAGCTGATTTAAGTGGGAGTAATATACAACTCTGGGCTAAACCACAGGTTTGAGGATCAAAATTCAAGTGCTGAAATGGATTCCTCTCTCCTAAGTAGACTGTTCTGCAGTTGCAGCAAGGTCAGCCTCCGGCAAAGCTAAGGGAAGCAGCACACGCATCCTGTTTCAGCTCTCCTGGAGGAAGCAGCAGTTATTATAGAAGGTTTTTAATGCCCAGGAGAGAAAAATGGGAGAAACAAAGGGGAGTAACATAGTAAGGCAAAAGAAATGCAGAGGCTGCGTGGGGACTGAGGAGCAGTTCCAGCATCCAGAGGGGCTCACCGCCTACCTTGCTGCTGGGTGGTTGCTGGATATGGGCATGGGAACCAGCCACCTTCCTCTGAAGTCCACTGTTCTGCCCCCTCTGCCCCTGAAGCACCCACCTCGCTACCAGGGGAATGAAGAGCCTGGAGTTTTTCACAGTGTTATCAGGAATTGTGGGTGATCCAGCTGGGATGTGGTTAAAGTGATATATTAATCTGATCTGCTTTGGAAACCAACTTTGCCGCCTTCTTTCAAATGGAATGTAGAAAAAATTCTTCTGCTTCTAACATAAATCCCCTGACATCTCAGTGGCTTTTGTTTGAAAGAACTCAGCACCTTGAAGCTCTGCAAGTGGTACCAAAACACTCAAATCTAATGTTGGCTAAGCCCTTTCCCCTCTTTCTGCATGTTTCAACAGTTCAATTTCCATGAATGTGTTTGTTTTTATCCTTCATTGGACTTCAGGACATGCTAGGTAGCAATTCTAATAGACTGGATTTTGCTGATGCCAAGGTGGCAAAGAGTGCTAGGGCAAAAAGAGACAATAAAAGGAGCAGGATATTCACCTGATGTAGGTTGGCCTACTGTCCTGGTTTCAGCCAGGATAGAGTTAATTTTCTTCCTAGAAGCTAGTATGAGGCTATGTTTTGGATTTGGGATGAGCAAATGTTGATAACATACTGGTGTTTTCAGTTGTTGTTGAGCGGTCAAGGACTGTCCAGCTTCTCGTGCTGGGCTGCCAGCAAGAAGGCTGGGGGTGCACGGGAAGCTGGGAGGGGACGCAGCCAGGACAGCTGACCCAGGCTGGCCAAAGGGATGTTCCATACCCTACGGCGTCATGGTCAGCATATAAAGCTGGGGCAAGAAGAAGGAAGGGGGGGGATGTTCGGAGTTACGGTGTTTGTCTTCCGAAGTAACCGTTACGCGTGATGGAGCCCTGCTTCCCTGGAGATGGCTGAACACCTGCCTGCTGATGGGAAGTGGTGAATGAATTCCTTGCTTTGCTTGCGTGCTTTTGCTTTCCTTATTAAACTGTCTTTACTTCAACCCACGAGTTTTCTCACTTTTACTCTTCTGATTCTCTCCCGTTCCACCGTGGGGGAGTGAGCGAGCGGCTGCTTGGTGCTTAGTTGCTGTCTGGGGTTAAACCATGCCATGGTTTTAAACTAAATGAGGGG
>NW_010537103.1:27708-28310 GCF_000687285.1 Phaethon lepturus | reverse complement strand
TCTTCACATTCCTTCGACCATCCCGGTATTTGGGAGTGAGCGAGCGGCTGTGTGGGGCTTAGTTGCTGGTTGGAATTAAACCACAACGCCTACTTTTGTTTAGCTCAGTAGTTCATTCTCGAATTTTACAAAGAGACTAAGCTACAGTTATATATAAAATGTGGGAGATTATATACAGAAACTGTGGGCCAGATAAATAAATAATACATATATACATATATACACATTACACACATACACACATATATACATATACATATACATATGTGCACTCATATCACTATACATATACCCACATACTTCCTTACATCTGGTCACATTTCTCCTTCACTTACTAACTTTTCTGTACAGCTCACAACTTCAGGGTGCAAACCACATACATTATCCTGTGTAATAAAGCTGCTTTTAACCTCAGCTTTAAGTTGCAAAAACCTATTACAACATTTAGGATTGATCATCCACATGAGTAAAGTACTCTACACTGAGTATAGCTTGCGTAAACATCCTTTTAAATTATGTCCTTCATTTATAAATAAATTATTGGTCACCGTATGGCAAATGAATTACAAAACAATTTAAAGTCACTAGACTTAATGAAAGAA
>NW_010537103.1:274-27677 GCF_000687285.1 Phaethon lepturus | reverse complement strand
CGCTCTTCTTTTTGAGTCGGGCAGTACTGTTATACAAAGCTTTGGTGTTCTTTTTTTTTTTAAATATCCCTAGTAAGGTTTTTGTGTACATTAGGAGATTGCATAAGCAGGGAATGGCAGTGTCCTCGCAAGTTACATGATACAACACACGGCAAGTTTTACTGCTTGCAGGTTTAAAAAAAACCTGGCTTGTGATATATAGAGGTTCCGTTAAATTCAAATTATCAGCCAGCATGAAAGGAGGCCTTTTTCTCTTATCATGTACCTAAATCTTACATAGAAGGGCATGTTCTTGTAAAGCCTCTTGTACTTTTCATTGTGCTTTCTTGCATCTTAGATGTATGGGTTTACACTGTCATATAAGAGCTCAGAAAACCTGAAGAATATTTGACTATCTTAGGTATGCCAAAGCCCCTTTATGGGAACAGATTTTGAAAGCCTGTAACATCAGCTTTTGGGAAATGGGGATGAGCTGAAATCAAAGACACTCAGATAGATAATTCAGTCCTTTACCACTGATGTAGAAATATTCAAAGGTCCACACATTTTTTTAAAAGCTTTCACAGCGGTACCAAGAGATTTCACTGTGCCAAAAAATTGAGCATCAAGCCCTGCTCCAAAGAGTGCCACCTATTATCCCATCCACAGGAGCATGCAGCTTCTCTTGGGGTGCTACAGTTACGAGCCTCAGGGATGCACCTTTCCTGACATTCAGCCAATGGAAGTTCATGAGAGAGGGGGAAAAAAGGCAATCTTTGGGACTGCACATGCAGATGTAGGGTAAGAAACTGCTTTCCTTTCCAGAGGTAGGTGTATATGAGGAAATACCTACAGGTATATATACTTGGTTTTTCCATCAAAATCTTTTAGTATGTTACAGGTCTTAAACACATGAGTTAAATCTGCTTGTGAATAAACCTGAGGAAAGAAGGTTTCTAACCAGAACATGGAGACTACAGAACCACGTCCACTCAGTGGTACTGGATTGTAAATAGCACAGAGTTGGATATATTTACATAGCAGATTATATATTTGCATGTGGCAGTATGAGACTGAACATGATGGTAACAGAAATCCATCCTAGCATTACACATTTTTACAACTCAGTTTTCAGGGGCGGTGGGACTACTCATTCCATAAGTTAGGCATGGGACTTCTAGGCACCTGCACCTGAACTGATTACCTATCGGTTTCTTTCAGAGCCAGTAAGGACTAAAGTACTGTACTGTACTGTACTGTACCAGTAAGGGTCATCCCCACAGCGTCACTCACCCAACTTGGCACCTATTCCAGGAGGAGGAGAGTAGCCCTGCAGAGGTGCCTGTTACTTTCTGTTGGCAATAGAGGAGCCTAAGGTGACTCTGGAAATTAAGACATCTAACCATTTTGATGTCTAAAGTTAGGTGAGATGAAACCCATTTATAGTATCTATGCTGTTCAATTACACATAGCAATAATCTCCTTTCCAAAACAACATGCCTGCCCCAGACGTTAAAGAACAGGCAAAAAAATACTATCTTGCTTCTAGCAATAGCTCCTTTTGCACTCTCCATATCTAAATATCTCAAGTCATCTTCCTCCATGACAGTGTTATAAATGATTTAGTCCCAAACAGGATTCCAATTCAAATTTACAATTTATTAAGCGAATAGAGGCAAGCAAACAGCGCTGGGTGCGCCGGGAGTCTCTGCTCCACCAAGACGCACGCGGTACAGTGCCTGTTCCTGGTTTATATCCTCTCCGTTAATACATATTCATGAACAGGCGTGTCTTCTTCGGCACATGCCCTCTTCTCCTTCTAGAATCGTCTCGAATCTTCCTCAGCGTGATCCTGTTGGCCAATACATATTCATGAATAGGCGTGTCTTCAAATACATATTCATGAATAGGCATGTCTTCTAATACATATTAATGAACAGGCGTGTCTTCTTCAGCGCATGCCCTCTTCTCCTGCTAGAGTCTTCTCGAATCTTCTTCGGCGTGCCCCCAGGATGACCCCAAACCCTATGCATGCACTTTCTTTACACAATACTATGCAGTCAGTGGTCAAACTGGTTTGAGCTGATATACCAGCAAAGTAGTTTAACTTTCTCCTGTAAAATACCCCTTTTTATGGTGCAGGAGAAATCCATAAAAGTATAGAAGATTACACTTTATCACATGAATCAGATGAACATATTTCACAACAGGAATACCCTTAAAGCTATTTGGTCACTCCAGTTAGCTGAAAATGTGTGAAAATGAGCACAGTCCCAAGTGGACCAAGAAATCTGAGTACATTAGATGTACTGTTCAGTTTGGCATCGTGATTCATTCAGGTGTTGAAAAAAATTGAAAGCAATCCAAACTGTATATATAATGAATCCAGGGGTTTTTTGTGAACTATGCAAATTAATTTGCCGTCAGGTGCATCAGTTATTTAATGGTAGCCACACAGGAAAATTTGGCAACAATCAGCCAGATGGATTTCAGCCTCAAGTGATGCATCTGATTCAAGCACTCTAGAAGTGACTCGAGGGTTTCATAGATGTCTGTCAAATTAGTAAGTCCAGCTCACTTTCAGTTTTATTTATAATTGGCTATGCACACTTTTAAGATGCTTTGGAAGGCCCTGAGTGTTTTGACCATTTTTTTAAAATGTTTAGAGAAGGAAGACGTGGACGTACATCAGGTCATTAAAAATCAGACTGCAGCGCTTCAGTGAGGGACGACACATGCAGCTTTTCAGTGATCATCTTTCAATTTATGTCCTCAAACATTTATCTGTTCCTGTATTCAATAATCATAACCCAGAACTTCAAATGCTTCATATTTCCTCCTAAAAAAAAACTCAGAAATTCTCCAAGAGCACTTGTTTCTGCTGTCCAGAACTGTGTTCAGGAGTATCAACCATTTCAGGAACTATCAAATGAAACACATTGCTACTAATTGAAAAATAGCTGACTTTCAGAAGCATAGGATTATTTCAGAAACCACTATTCACAGTAAGTAATATTGATTTCTGTTAGCAACCCTATTGGTTTCACATCATTGCTCTTTGTAAGTGAGAATTGTAAAATATGGCATTCAGTAAAAAACAGAGAAAATTGTATCCTGTGTGGTTTCATTCCTCTCCCACCCAACCCAGTTGATGGGACAAAAGATGTCTTTAATTTATACAATTACAGATATTCCAGAAACCCTACAGGAAGCGTGTTTTCTCTCTTAGCTTTGGTCTGTTAGCCAGGCAGCCATATTAATAACAAAAGTTAAGCCAGCTGCTCTTTTAACACTCACAGTTCTGGTGGAGGAGGTGAGGAAGGCAAGTCCTCGCCTGCAGCAGCTCTCCAGGCTCACTCCAAGTGCCAGGTCTCCTCCCACATCCATCTGTGAGACAGACCTGGGATCTGAGCAGATCCCAAGCTTTACATACCAAAAAAGCAGCCAGATCATCAGTAACGAGACCATACGCTGTACCAAAAACAGTGCTGGTGCAGGGCCCTCCCTTTCATTGCAGGGGAGAGCTGGGATGCAATTTCTAACTGGTTGCAATTTGTTTCCCAGCTCTCTGGCTACCAGATAGAGCAGTGCCCTAGACACAAGTTCGAACCAGCAGACCCACCAGTATGCAGCCCAAACACATGCTATAGACAAAGTGTTCCTCTGAAAACCATCTTTGAACTCTGTATTAGCAAGAAGAAATCATGGAATCAAATTAAGTAATGTCAAGAGGCAAACAAAGACCCTCCACTGGTGTGTGTAACCTTATCTCATGTGTGACTACACACCACTGTGGAGCTTGGCTGTCATTAATTAGCAGGTCTTAGCATTGTGTTCAGATTTACCTAGGAAATAAACAGCCATAGAGTGTAAATCCTTCAGGTTGCTGTACGTCCCTCTGGTATGGAGAGTACCCCTGTGCCTCCCCTGTCCCACCAGCCCTTCCTCTGCAGGACAGCAGCACAACCAAGGACCTGGCCAGCAGGTATCTGCCATCCGCCAGCAGCTCCTTCTCCCGTAGAAGTGCCCAAGCCAGCCTGCCTCCTGGGAATGCAAGATCTTCCCAAAGTCTCTAAAGCTCCTTTAAAGCCTTGAGCAGCTCTCAGCAGTGATGTGAAGTGTAGTTTGTTTTCTATCCCCCAGTCCTTAGGGGAGTTACACAAGCTTAATCCAGGCTAAAAGAGGTGAGATTCTTAAGAAATGGAGTGAACAATTTAAAAGCCAGGTTTACCAACACTCATAACAAATATTAAAATGGAAATTTCTTTAAAATTGCACTGCTTGATAATTTGTGCACTTGGAACTTTTGCTAGTAACCCTTTCTCAAGTGTTGTAAACAGTCGTTGGTACTCTTGAGTATATTGCTACAGTCCTCCAATATCTAAGACAGCTGACAACATTCACTTTTGTATCATATTAAGCCTTTTGGTGATAATTAGCTTCCGTAACACAGACAGGCAATTCTGCTCTGAAAGCGCAATGGCCTATTTCCCAATCTATCTATCTGCTTCCCAGGTTGAAGGGAGGAGAACAGTCTGACAGGTGACATGCAGCCCCATGTCCAGTGACTGGTAGGTAGGACCTATTCCATCTGCACTTTTGGGTTGGTTCCAGTCATGCCTTATGTCTGACTTGTTCTTCATCAAGTACACCATTGTACGGATGCTAACGCATTGCAGCATGAGCAAATACATTGCTGTAAGCACAGTGCAAAGAAAACTCATAAAATCCAAATTGTTTCTTCCCACCTGCAGAGCAACAATATGAACAGACAGCATCTCTCATGTGATCGTGGTTTCCCAGCATGGATTATGGAAAGCAAGCTTTCTGGTGCTTCAGTGGGACTACTATAAACTTAACCCACCCCAGCAAAAGCTTTTTCTCATGGTAGCCTTATGTATTTTGAAGTACGTAGCACATCCCAGCACTGCTTAGGGCATGTCGCAGAAGACTTAGAAGTAGGCCTCATCTTTCCAGAAGACACCAGCTAAAAGCATTTCTTACACTCACTGTTGCAACCAAGCTATCTTTTGCCTGCTGCTCTTAAATAAGGATAGCGATTCACAGGCGATGATAGCAAAAGGGTAGGTTATGTCCTCCAAAAGAGCAGCAGGGCAGAGGAATCCTGCAGAGAAAGTCTTCTCTTGAACTGACAGAGAACTGCTTAATTTCTTGAGCATTCTGATGCTACGCCCCAGATCCGTGATTCACACAAGTTGGGGTTCACAGTTCTCCACCTGTGCTTAATCCAGAGCATGTACTAACCTTTCTAGTTGCCATTCACACCTGCATTAGGTAAGGTACAGGCTGACAGCTTAATACAGTTGGTACCTGTGCTCAGATAGGGACCCCTCCAAAACGTCCTCACAGAATGTGATCAAAATTCAACAAGCCCATCTGTCCCATGCCTCCCTGGGGCTTACAGGCCTGTTATGAAGTCCCATGGTGTTTCTTAACAACTGATGGGTAGAAGTCTCCCAGACATTTCTGACTATTTAGCAAAGGGATTCTCTCAGTTGGTCCCATTTATGTGTCCCCACCAACTGCCACGAGCACACCTACCAGGGCAGAAGCTTCTGGTTTCATTCTTAACACATCCCACCTTCTTTTCTTAGGTCTGCAGGTAGGGGATTGTGTTGCACATTTATTCTATTTAACCCCTAACATCTTCGCTTTCAAACATATTTTGACCTTTCTCTCCACCTTTGCAGAATTGTCAGCAATGGTAGAAATAACTTGAGTTGAAAATTCAGAGTCTGTTTTTCAAGTTGAAAATTTCCAGTGCCTGGGTTTTGTTTAAACTCTTCGGCACCAGATTTCTATCTTCCCTGAGACAGCTATTAGTTTAGAAACAATAGCGATGGCTACCAGTGATGGTGGTCATTTTATATAATGGCTGCAACAAAATTGATTTGCCACCATTTAAAGGAGTCCTCTCATCTGACCTCATACAGGTGCCGTGATGCATTTCACAGCTAGACCAGAGGAGAATTTGTGCTGCATTAAAGGGGATGTAACCCAGTAAAAGATCACTCAGCCTGGGGCTGAAAATAGGGGCCAAACCACCCCTCCTTTATGGCAAGATGGCAACATCCAATGACACTGCTTAATGTTGAAGTGTTCCTAGTCAATTCAGAAAAACGAAACATTTGACCTCTTCAGGACTGAGCCAGCCTGAAGCAAATTATAGTTGCTGTTGAAGTTTCCCCTGCATTGGAAAAAAATGAATTATTCAGATATTTTGATGTTCTCCCAAAGGAAAAAAAGATGGCACCTAAAAAGACTTTCTGCTTTCTTTCACACAAACAAGAGGGCCAAACTGAGATTGCACCAGCAGCATTCATGCTGGAATTTCGTAACTTACAAATTAGACTTGGTATCCTGAGCAGCCTTTCAGCATAGATTTGGGATGTAATATTATAAGCTATGTATAATATAGCCATAGGAATGTACAGATGCCAAGCTATGAAAATTCCTTCTTTGCTCTTTGGCAGACTCCACAGGCAGAGGGATTAGATTATGTTCTATTTCTTTCTGGTTTGTAATATATTTAGACAACTGAATGGCTTTTCATTTGGTGCTTGTCCTGCAGTTCATTTCTTGTATCCTTCCCTTTCAATCTCGTGCGGCTTTTTTCAAAATCTATTGCATTGTGCTTGTCCTCCCTTGTCCTACCATTTATGGGGGAGGAGGACATTCCTATTGCCTATAATAACCAGTGTATCCGCCAAGGGCTTCTTATTACAGAAAGCTGTTTGTTAGCCTGGTATCCAAGCTCTTCCTACGAACAGAGAGAGTGAAAGCTTTTCTTCTGCTCCCAGCATGACCAGATTTGAAGGCAGTGCAGCAGAACCTCAACAGGCATAGATCAGTGCAGGTCTGCTTAGATCGGTGTAAAACAATTTTATACTAGAGGATGATCTGGACACTTGCAGAGACCGTTTGCTTTGTAATCTCATGTCTGAAGGGTCTGTGGTGGCACTTTTATGTGAACACTAACTTAGCAAGAGGCCCTGGAATGGTGAATGTGGCAACTGTTTACTTCATTTGTCAGAAAATGACAAAAGTCCCTGAGAAAACCTTGTCACCAGAGGCTCTGAATCGTTCCTTCATGGATGTCATTTTTTGCAGCGGAACTAAGCCGCCATGCAAAGTCATTGCTGTGGAAGAGGAGGCAGTCTTTTAGTTAGCTACTTCCTTGCCGGGCAATGAAAATTGATGCAGCTTGACTGGGTGCTGTTCACTGAGCAGTTGGGTAGAGCTGCAATGGCAACCTGGGGTGCTACACAGCGACGGCAACCTTTGCTAGTGAGTAGGAGTAACCTGAGCCACCTCCGGAGCACATGCTTCAGCTCTAAATACATTAAAATCCTGTAGAAGTGACCAGAAGTGACCAATACAGGGTTTCTGTTGCCAAACACGCTGTGTTGGGAGGCTGGGATATAATACTCTGGCTAACTGTGTGTGGAAATTGGCATTCACCTTTCTTAGGAAAATGCAAGGATTTTCAGTGGTCCGACTATGGAAAAACAGTCTAAAGCAGAACCTCTCAACTCTACTGGTCCAGCCATCAATCAGTCAATCACGCACGCCCCTTCACTTCTCACTAGAGGGAGAGGACCTTTTAGCCTGGCATCTGCCCTGTCAGGGTTTGGTTTTGGGCAGAAGCTATCGATTCGGCACCAGGCTTAGCTAAGAGCTCAGAAAATGCAAGGTGAATACTTCATACTTGATGCGAGAGGCTTTCAGAGCTGAATGTGGTCTATGTGTTGCTGGCTCTGCTGTTCACATCCTCCCACTCATTCTCCTGTAGCTTTATACACACATTAGGGGAACTGGCAGAGAATTGAAGCTACTCACACGAGTGATATTTTATCTTCTGTGCTGCATACAGAAATTCATAAGCTTTCCTATGGTCTTTGGATCCAGTTACTCTCATTTTACACCACCTTGGTGACACAATTTTACAATACCCTTGGAAGAAGGACCTGACCAGGAGCAACTTTGGGACTCTCAGGTATGGGAAGAGTAACTGGGTGATGGGTCTGACACATTTAAAAATGCAGTCTATCCTGGAGCACACAAACGACCACTGTACCTGCTCCATCTCTAAACATTTCTTTAAAAATAAATAAATGAATGAAAGTAACCGCATCCTGTCAAGCAATCTAGTGATTTAAATTATGCAGGTTGTACATTAGTAAAGCATTTTACCTAAGCCAAAGCACACATAGCACCTGAAGGTGCTGTGAAGGACATATGTGGCTCCAAGCTGTGATATGTGCTCATATTCTTCAGCTTCTCTCTCCCCAGGTATTTTTTAATTAGTTACAACTAAGTGTCAGGAGACTGTCTTCTAGCTACAAACTTGTTTTAAACTTCTTCTGCCTGCAGACCTCATAAGAGGCAGGTTTGCATGTTTTGTGAGCATCCATTCCTACCGATGTCAAAAAAGAACAGTGACAGAACAAAACAATGCAAAGTAATTTTTTTATATTTCTGACATGAATTAGGCTGTCTAGGCTATTCAATTATTAGAAAGCAGTTAACTGTCAAACCTTGACATAGGTTTCATTTGATTGAGTTTTGGGCGAAGGCTTAGATCCTCAGAGTTGGTAACAAGAGAATTGCGTATTTCTGATCGTAGGTCTTCTCTGGCTAACAGTACTGTGAGAAATGCCTAAATCTGAATTAAGATAACACAGTTCAGTGACAGCTCAGGTGGCTGCCTACCTGACCTTGCATTTCTGAGCAGATTCACTGCTGCAATTTCAATGGAGTTATGCCAATGCAAAAGTTGAGACTCGGGCTTCATATACTGAATAGATTTGATGGGTAAACACTAGATAACCTCAAACATACTGATTCCCACAGATACTCTGCTGTCTGAACCAGGTGTTTCTTTATATTTTATATATTACTGGAATGCAATGGACTTGGAAATACCCAATATGCAAAGAACTCTGTCTGGTTGGAGAAGTTAAGTATTATTGCTATTCGGATACCAAATTGTGCCTCCAGCAGCTTGTATTCATACCATTATGCTTGCCTGCTTGACCAAACAGATGCATTGCTTTTATTTATTATTATGATTAGTAATCTTAGTCTACCTCAAAACTTTACCTAGTTGAGCTTTCAGCCAATTTATCTACATGCAGCCATAGTTCATATATGGGTGGATCACATAGCCAATTACAGGCACACACGCTGCACAAGGTTAAGATGGGCAGATTTAAAGCATTTGTTATGTCCAGGAGGCACTGCAAGCAAAAAATGAAAAATACTCACAACACTTCTGGGAAGAAAGCTCATGAATATAATATTTACTCATTTACCTATGTGGAAGTAGAAGTGCATTTTCTCATCATATGAAAGCAATAGGGGTTAGAGTAAGCAGCCTACGCTTGGTCTGATGCATACCTTGGTAATGAGTGTGATAGGAAGACACAATGCCATTTGATAAAGGCATTTACTGTATGGTCACAGGCACACTTTACCCATGTAAACAGCTCCAGTGAGATTGTCCAAGGAAATATGATTTACTTCAAAGTAAATTTATGATTGCAGAAGGAAGCCTTCTGCACTTTGTATGTTCAGACTACACTGCAAGCAGTAGAAATGAAGAGTTTAGCAGTTATTTGGATTTCCTCTTTCACCTTTTCAGGAAAGTATTTGATCTTTTCGTCTCACAGGTAGTAGAAAACACAACAATGTGGAATCAGTACACTGGCATACATAGAGAAAGAGGGATCTGGGGTGAAATCTGATTTTTATCATGTAGCATACAGCCTTGCTGTTTCCAGCAGCCAAGGCTCCGTGACCTGCAGGAAAGTATCACATCTCCCTCCCTGCTAAGTTCCCAGAGTTCCCTCCTGATGATGCTCACCAGTGGTGGTCCTGGCATATCATCAGCACCTCAGGTGTGCACCCAGACTTAGGAGCTAGGCAGCACTCCATGTTCCCTCAGGTTACAGGTGAGAATAAGCAACTTGCACACCTACTGTGTGATTAATTTTTTGCAGGACCGGGACCAATTTAATACAAACAAAGAGAAATAAGGTTAGCTTTCCACTCTGACTATATAGAAAAAAAGAGAAGGAGAATGCAACCATCCGTATCAAACAAGCTCACTCTGGACCAAGTAGAGCTAATGAGGGAACGTTGAGGCTTCCTAAAACCTCTTCTTTCTTTCTCACGCTTTTACTTCCTCTCTCCTGCCTCCCCACATTAAATCCATAACTGAGAAAACTACAAGTTTTTCTTTATAGGAAATACTTAGATGTTGTGTGCTCATGAAACATTACGGGAATATTTGTGGCTTATGTCTTCCAGAAAATTATATTGATGTGCCTCAAGATGGGAGAGGTAAGATCAGACTTGAAGGAGCAGCTTTCAAGAAAATCAACTAAATGACAAGAGCTGAAAAATCATGGATAAGCAGGAGAGAGAAAGACTACAAGAGGGAGACTGAGCAAGTCACCTGAAGAGAAACACCATTCAGACAACTTCTATAGGCAAACGATATAGAAAGAGTCTGCAGAAGAAAGTAGTCTGTAAGCAATATTTTAATTCTAGACCGACAATATTATCTCTGAAAGGAAGCATCATATTTGAGGAAATGCTCGACAGGAAGAAAATTAAGTTGCTCTGGCAAATCCACACAAAGGTAGAAAAAGATCATGAGACAAACCTTTGGTAGAAAACTTTTCTTTGCCTCCCCATCCATCTATCGCCATTTGAGCCTAATCTAAGTGTCAGAATACTGAATGTGAGTTTTTCCAAAGTTCTCTGGTGAATATTTTGTCACAATAGGGTAGATGCTGGCAATCCCCATCACTGTTACCCATATTGTCGTATGTGTTGCAAGGTAAGTTGAAGCCCTTTCATCAAGTCAAACTGCAGGGTAGCAATCGTTTCAACCATAATACACATTTTAAAATCATTGGCAATGATTCTGCTAAGACATCAAACATCTGAGCAGATCGTGGCTTCAGCTTCACACACCCTCCTGTACAGGGGAGCTTTATTAAGAAGCAACACAGACAACCCATTCCACCTCCATACTCTGTGAAGCTGAAAGAGAAACAGAAGAAAATCAACAACCTATATATTTCAATAGCAATAATACTATTGTCCCTCTGCTTTACAACGCAATAATCAAATTCCCTCAGCCATTAACTGGCTTCAGAGTTTGCCCCTCACAAATCTAAGAATTCATTTGTAAGCCAGAAGGGCAGTGATGTTACCACAGAAGTATGTACTTGGTCACTAGGTTGCAATAGCCTGACTTAACTTTCCACAGGACAGGTCTATTTTGAAATCATACAGTATCAATTACATGAGCAAATCCCATGAAATTCAATCATTTAAAATATACAGAAAGAGAACCTGGCAATGGCAACCAAACAGAGGAGTTCATCTAGAAATCATAACACAAAGTCATGCTAATGTCAAATTATTCCTTCATGCCTAATATTTTGTCCTGCAAATCCGAATAACTTTAAAAATAACCATATATTTTACTGTATAACCAACATGAGGAACACCTTCTCAATAAACAATCAAATTTTCCTTTTGTACCTCTTTTGAGTGCATTTTAGTCTTCTGTAGAACTCAAAAGGGATAGACTACTGAGTTATTTGCACTAATTCACAGCTACCAGAGTGCATGATGGTACATGACTAAAGCCAAGCAGGAATAAATAGTGCTGGGGGAGCCAACAAGGTTGGAGACCACAGGAGTGCCTGGCCTTCAGAGACCCAATCTGAGTAGGATACCAATATACTCATGCCCCTTGTCTTTGCCAACCAACTAGTAAAAAATGCCAAGTATCACTGAGTAAGGGCAGACAACACCTAATAATAAAGAATTAAAATGCAACAGGTGGGAGTGCCATCCTGCAGGCATTAGACTCTATCCTGTCCTAGATGAGCTTAGGGCCTGGCCCATTCATGCTCTTCACAGACGCTCCTGTGTATGCACCTCCGCATGCAGCTTGGCTTGTAGAGCCACAACAGAGTTGCCACAGTGCAACTGTGTTTTACATTGTAAGAAAGGTAGCACATCAAATAAAAAAGTATTTTTTAAACCTTGATTCACAGTAAACCTAAGAGATTCTAGTTTTCTAAAAAGAACATTTCATCAGGCCATTGCAGAGCCATTCAAAACACTTCAGCTGGTAACAGAAAAGACCTCCAGCAAAGACATGCTGTAAGCAGCTTGCAGATAGTGGCAGGCAGCCCAAACTGCTCTCCTAGGTGATGAGAGCTTCAGCAGGGAAGGGGTCAGTGCTCCTGGTGATGGGAGCGCTAACCCTATGAGATGCAAGGTGCGGTATCATTAGTGCCAACTTGCAAGAAAAGCAAAGGAAACCAAGTAGCTGGCTGGCTAGTTGGTAGCAAGTAGCAATGCCATCCATGCCTCTGCCCGCATCATGTCTTCCCCACATTCCCACATCAGCTCCAAGGTCCATAACCCCTGCAGACATTCAGCAAAGTACGTATCTACAGTAATCGGTCTTACCTTGGTGCTTCGCAGTAACTGTTTGCTCCATTTACCTTCTACCAGCACCTACTTTCATTGTGAGGTGATGACCGCCACAGAAAGCTTTGTAAAAAGCTTATGTTCATGAAGGAATTTGTATTAGATACCGGTTTGTGTGACTTACTGTATTTTGTAAGGGTTTTTTTCCCTTTGGGAATTGTGCGTTATTAATGAGCAGTTTTATGCTTTACTTCTAGTACATGTATACCTTGTAATTGATGTGCTTTTTGTTTGTTTGTTTTCTTTTCTTTTCTTCTCTATACAGAGCCACTTAATATAAGGTAGATACTCTCTCGCTGAAATTCTGAATTTGCCTACCAATTAATTTATGGATAAATCCATGTTGTAGCTGATGAAAAATTAATTGTTCATCAATTGTGGTGTTATAATCATGTGATAGCCTCTCTAGTATAGCAGAATGTAAGATCTTAAATAAAGACTAAAGCTTGCTGGGCCTTAAACTAAAGGGGAGTAGTGCCCCACATGTGTTTCCCTACCACCATCGCTATCGGCCCTTCTTCCTTAGCATTTGGGACATTGTAGAAGAGCACTGTCTAGACTAACAGTCACCTGAACGTCTCAACCGTTGACGCAGTGGTGCTCTGATATCCCTCTGCGTTAACCTGATCAAAATGATGGTGAACCAGATAAAGTGCAATGAATTCTTCACTTATTTCTGCAGAAAGAGAGTGGTTCAAACACAGTATCTCTCTAAAAAAAAAGACCTGGACTAAGAGAAATGTACTTTGCTCTATGTCCATCCTGATACAGTTGGAAAAATAAAGGACATACATACATAAAGTTAACATTTGCAGAAGTGTATAATTCCCTGGTACACCTTATTTAACAATGGCAGCTGTCTATCTCAGTGGCTATAAATGACCTCTGTGCTCCAGAAGTCTCCTCCCTTGTCCAACTCAATTTTCTCTCTTCAGGTTTACTGAGAACTGAGTGTCCAAATCTGTAATAATTGCTGTGTATAACATAGGACATAAAAAGATAAGTTATAAAGCTTGTGCAGGACTTAGTGTTGTAATTAACCATCTTTCGTGCCTGGTTATTATCTTACAAAAACAGTGAAAACAATCCGGTCTTTTCATGTATACTTCAGCATATTGTAGCAGCTATTTTAGATAACTGTTTTTAATAGTTTTATTAGGGCTGTAATTTCTATATGAGGATTGTCCGTTTGAAGAAGCGATGAAGTAACATGTCAAAGTGATTTTTAAAGTCAGTTCTATTTAGCCACAAGTGACGGTGTATGAAAAGTAAAACAACAAAAACAAAACCTCATCCACTCACCAGGAAGAAACATCTTTTCTCAACCTCAGAAAAAAAAATTCAAATCTTGTATAAGACAGGCATTTCTTCTCGTCCTCCTTTTACATAAATAGTAAATCACTCTTTTCTCAACCTCAGAAAAAAAAATTCAAAATCTTGTATAAGACAGGCATTTCTTCTTGTCCTCCTTTTACATAAATAGTAAATCAATAAGAAGATAATATATACAGTACAATAGTCTATTTTAATAGTCTGCAGTCAAATTTTAGGCTAATTAAGCTAACTAGAAATTCTAGGGTTACAGTGATTTCTCACTCTTATTAATACATTGACAATAATACTGTTTACATAACACTCGATGTTTGAAATCAATATGTGCCAGTGTCCAGTGATTTGCTAATCTAGTTTTTGATCTAATCCTGTCCTATTTTTTTGCAGCATTCTCGAACTTCATATTATGAATCATGTTGTCTTTCTAAAGTGATTGCCAAGTAAACCAAAAACGTGTTTTACACTGCTATTGCACTGCTCTTGTCTTTATATACAGTAGTTTTTATAAAGATGTCCTTAGGTTTTAATAAATGAGTGTAACGTAAACTAATCTCTGTAATAAAACTTGCTTTAATGTTTCAAAGACTGTCTGGAATAGCTGTAGAGATTTGAGTTCCCACTTTTTCCAGTAGCTTCAAACTTCATGTCCTCCTTTCCATGTGCAGGGAAATCTCCTGATACCAGTACTCCATAGTTTATACAAGTGGTTTATACAAGGGGAAGTGAAGAGAGTGTATTTAGTGCAAAGAATGATGCTTGGATTTGTAGAAAGGAAAAAAAAAGCATAGCAAAAAAGCAAACCACACCACAAAAAAAAGCTAAAAGGCCATTGCATAAATAAATACATGGTCCATTTAGTCTGCATCGCATTTCCAGCAGTTGCTAATACCAGATACTTAAGAGGGAAGTGTGGGATACTGCATGGAGACTGCTAAGAAATAAACATGATCTTTCCACTGCTCAAGGCTAGCTGAGAAGGCCAAACATGCAACTAAGCACAAAGCAAGCAACATTTTGATTTCCGTGCACAGAGTACCCTGTCCCACACGGATGTTACGGTAGGCCCACCTACCCAGCTGAGGTAGGGGCGAGTACAGTTTAACTTGCTGTGTACCAAAAGGCAGGACCAGCAATTCACAAGGCAAGAGATTTTTTTTGTTGTTGTTTTCCCTGCCAGGCTGAAGGATTTAGACAGTTTTTCTAGAAAGGTTTAGACTTTCTAAACGCACTGTGCTCTCTCAGGTCCCTTTGTCACCTATCGTTTAGGAGCCATCATCGCCAATGTTCAAAAAATACTAAGCATGCAGGCTTAAAAGGGAACATTCTTCACAACTAGATTAAACAACCTCCCCCCCAAAAAAACCCAAAACAAAACAAGACAACCAAAAACCAATTGCTGTTTTCTGTTGGTAGCTTTGCTTATAGTTAAAGCTTCTCCTCCATCCACCCACTCCTCAAGAAAATGTCAGTAATGTACACGGGGAGTCTAGGTCCTAACCCAGTGCACGGCCAGGAGGAGAGTCCTGGTCTTGCCTCTCGGTACAGGTTGCTTCCTTCGACACAAACAGTTCTTGCTCTTCTCTGTCCCGCGGCTCCCAAGCATAAGTTTTCCTCAGCTGTTGTCCTGCCCAGCACTTGCTGTCCTCCTTGGCTCATCCCAAATCTTTGATGGCCGAGTGAAACGCTGGCATTTGCAAACACAGAATATACCTTTTTTCATTAGAAATTATACTTTCAATATCAGATCACTAACACCAGACTAGAGACTGTGCTGCAGGAATACACCTAAAAAGTAAAAAAATGCAGACATTTTAAAGCCAAGCTTAAAGAAAAAGATGAGAAATCCTTTGTAATGTCAGTTATTTCATGTAACACAGTTCATTCCTGCAGCTTCTGTAACTGTGCACATCAGCTCAAAAATGGAAAAGGATCATTTTCATTAAAGCAACACTTCCATAATTCTAAGGTCTCCCAACTGTAAGAGACTACAATTGCATCCCACTGTGTTAAGACTTATGGAGACATATTGCAGAAACAAAGAGGACAAAAGGCAGTTTTAAAAATACATAAATACGTAAAAATACAAATAATTACAACCCACTCCCCTTCTCAAACTGCACTTGCAATTATGAAAACAGCTAAGTTTACAAGACAAATAAGAGAAATGGTAAATTGACATATTGGGCGTGTTATGGCTCCCTTACCAAGTTTCAACAGTTTCTACAGCATGCTTCTAGTAACTGAGTAAGAATTATATTCAACACATATGCTCACCAGGAACGGCCTCTAAATACCAAGTGAGCAAATTAAAGATCTCTGGAATTTCCAGAGAAGGTGCTAAAATGCTGGGAGTGACTTTCAGACTGCCATTATCGCCAAACCACAAACGAACGGGAACATCACAGACAGGTCCTTTAGAGGCAGTGTTTGTTCTTACCGGAAAGCAAAGAGTGTGCTGATCGGCTTGTCATTCACACGTACAGAAGGACAAGGAGAGAAAAGGTATCTCGGTTTTGATATTTATTTCCAAGAAAACAAAGCCCTGTCCCTCTCACCCAAGTTATTCTCAACAGCTAATCTAATTCATGCAGAAAATGGAGACTGCGGGGAAAAAGCATGCTGATATATTAGGTACGTGTGGCCATTCATGTGTAAGCGTATAATGGCTTGAATTTCCCAATCAAAATTTTAACTTTCTTCTTCGAACAGCTGAACTATGCAGAGCCACAAGCTCTTCTAAAATTGAATTCATCATTTTATCCTTAAGTGCAATTCCATCACTGGTGTTTATTTGTAAGGATAATGAGGAATCAGCAGGCTTTTATAACGAACTGAAAAGTGCCCAGGGAGAGGGAAACTCCTGTGCCTCTCTCCACTACATTTTCATCAGCTAGCCTTTGCACCTTTCTTAAAAAAAAATACTTTTCCAACGAAATACAAAGTAGAAACAAAGCATCCCGCTGGAGATGCCTGTACGTCCCTGTTGCACCTCATTGTGCAGGCCAACACTCTCAAGGATGAATCCTTCCTGAAGCACGTGGTCTCCCAGCTTTCCAGTGGGAGCACAGTCCACGCTTCCCCAGTGGCTTGTGCTCATCACAAAAACTAGAGCAACAAAGCAACACGCTCTCTCTGATACAAGGTGTGTGCCTGCACACTTACCCCTGCTATGGTGCAGGCCTGCTTTACTTTTCTAGGTTGGGGTGGGTTCTTTTGAAGCTAGGGAATATTAACGTAACATTTCTCAACCGTCTCTCTGTCTCCTTATCACTTGCTGTCCCACTGGAGCGAGCTGTTCGTCTCACTGTTGAGTCTTTCACAGCCCAAAAACACCAGCACATTAGGCAGGGCAGACTTAAAATGAAGAGCCTGCGTGCGTCAGGAAAGTTTTTGATAAGAGCTTCTGTGAGTCTCGGGCTGCGTTCTGGGCCATGAGGGATGAGAGCGCTTGAACACGAATAGAATAGCTGCTTTGTTGTGGTGAGAACTACCAGTGACAACTGGCTTTAAATCCTTAGCTATGACAACAATCAAAACCAAAAAAATCTCAATCTAGGTAATATTTGAAAATACTTTCCTTTTGTGCAGCTAAGATCCAGTTTTGATTTAAGGCATTCCCCAATTTTTTTTTTTTTTTTTTTTTTTTTTTTCCTCCTCCCCAGCATAGGATCTACCAGCTTCTTCCTCCAGTATTTGCTTGCCCTGGAATCAAGTATATGCATGCCTGGATTTTGTTAGAAGATTTTATGTTGCAAAATGCTCCTGGGTAGGTAGTAGCACAGTAGGAAGTACCATCTCCAGCGAGTAAGCGATAGCTGGGATTTGCTGTATGAACTCCATTATCATTTGAACCACACAAGTATACCTTCTCTCCCCTGAATGAACGCGCTCGAAGCAGCCACCAGAAGAATCCAGCTGGGAATTTACCTAACAAGGAGATGCAGCACCCCTGTGCTATACCTCCTTTTATTATGGAGATACAGGAGCTCAAAGACATTTCACAACCTTTCCCTTTTCTCTTCCATAACTGCATGGTTGTTTTTTAAAGCAACATATCTCTAGCTAATAAAAAAAGTAAAAAGCCCCAAACCGTAGGAAAAGAACTCATGCAATGCTGTGAGTCTCACAGATTTTGCGTTTTGTTATACTACCCATACAAATGCCACTGGAATAAAAAGCACTGCTTAAGCCCACAGCCAAATTTTTATTGAGTTCCCGGGCTGCACGCGAGCAGCACAGGAACTTCTGTTGTCTCTGCCGTGTAGTCATCATTCCTCCAATTTCACATCTTTTTCCAGCACTGCCCCTGTAGGACAAGCCCTAACCATGGCAGGCAGTGCTTTTTCACACACCTGCAGGGGCTCCCGCCCTGCCCAGGACCCCGCCTGGCACCGAGCGAGCAAACGCCCCGCTGCAGGGACAGACCGCTTCACCCCCTGAAACATGTCCCTCCCGCTCTGCACAGGAGTGCTTTTCCTTCCAGCCAAGGCATCAGCAGCCGACAGCTTTGGTTGGGTGCTGGCTCCTTTTTCTCAGGTACTTCAGCCTCACAGCGGCAGAAGTTGTGTCACAGACATTCAGAAGAAGGGCTTCAAAATGGACCTGATTCAGGACTGAAATGAAATAGGAATACTTGGACTACTTGAACAACACATCTTCCTCTTTTAACTCCTCTTCCCACTTCCCAGTACCCAGACAGCAGGAAATCAGGCCATGCAATTACATGGGAGAACCACCAATATTAAGAAATCTCCTCTTAGAACCTCTCTTTCTCCTCACCCATGACACAGATGAAGTACGCACTAAAGCTTCCAGCATCCTTGTTGGCAGGAATGGACAAATCAGGCAAATGCAGTTTTTCATTTCACTGCTCCTCCCCAACAGTTCAATGAAGGATATTTTGACTGGACCATGGTCTTTACTCACCGTCTCCCTCCAGCTGGTGCAAAATGCCTGTTCTCCCCTGCAGTCACAGAATCACAGAATCACAGAATCACTAGGTTGGAAAGGACCTTCAAGATCATCAAGTCCAACCATTAATCCAGCGCCACCATGTCCCCTAAACCATGTCCTGAAGCGCCACATCCACACGTTTTTTGAACACTTCCAGAGATGGTGACTCCACCACCTCCCTGGGCAGCCTGTTCCAATGCCTGACCACCCTCTCGGTGAAGAAATTTTTCCTAATATCCAATCTAAACCTCCCCTGGCGCAACTTGAGGCCATTTCCTCTTGCCCTATCACTAGTTACTTGGGAGAAGAGGCCAACACCCTCGTCGCCACAACCCCCTTTCAGGTAGTTGCAGAGAGCGATAAGGTCTCCTCTCAGCCTCCTCTTCTCCAGACTAAACACCCCCAGTTCCCTCAGCCGCTCCTCATAAGACTTGTGCTCCAGACCCCTCACCAGCTTCGTTGCCCTTCTCTGGACACGCTCCAGCACCTCAACATCCTTCTTGTAGTGAGGGGCCCAAAACTGAACACAGGATTCAAGGTGCGGCCTCACCAGCGCTGAGTACAGGGGCACAATCACTTCCCTGCTCCTGCTGTCCTTGCAGCCCCACGTTTGTAGTCACTAGAGGTTCAGACCTCCCAGGTGACAGCCCATCGCAGGGCCCACCTGGAGGTCCAGCGAGCTCTGGACCAACCCTTGCTCCCCAAAGAGACTCTGCCAGCGCTGCGACGCGCTCCCGCAGCCTGATGCTAGGGGTAGATTTCGGTACTGCTTGTGGCCACTTCCCGAGGCTCAATCCAGGGTCACCCATGCTGTCCTCTCCTCCAGGGCCGAGTCCTGAAGCACTGCCATTGCCTTTGCCAGGGTCCCCATGTCGCAGGTGTGGTTTTCCAGCCCCGCCGCAGCTCCTGTGCCTCGCTCCATCACCAGGTGACGCGGCGTTTCCCTCCTTTATCCCATGAGCCAGAAACAGCCACATGTACCGAGGAAGGAAGCGTTTTTTTTAAAACTACAAACACTTCTAAGTGCATGCTTTGCTTTTGCAATTTAAAACCACGCTCTGCTGTCCCGATGCTCTCCAGCTTGTACCACAGGGTTGGGCTTTGGCTTTGCTGCTGCCCAGGCTCTGCTGGCATGAATTGAGGGGACAAACCTCAGTGATCTGGCACCTGGCAAATAAACTTTGGAGCAGAGCAGGGTAAAAATAGCGGAGTCTGAAGGAAGGCTGAGCTGCAAGCCTGCTAACTGTGAGCCAAGACCCCTCAAAGCCAGAGGGAACCCAAGCTCCTCTTGTCGTCAGCGCAGCCGTTCACACTTTTCCACGTAGCAGCCACGTGCCTCAGCCAGGCACCTTCCCCCCACCATCAAACACCCAGAGGCTGCCTCAGATCGAAAGCAGCAGCCACTCACCCCGTACGTGCGAGCACACAACCACGGATGTGTCTGAACGCATTAAGAGTGATCTGACCCACACCCAGGAAGTTCCAGCCTGCTTGGCTGGGGTTTGACGGTCAGTGGCCTTTGCTGTGCCACTCCCCAGACGGAGCCATCGGCTCAGCCATCCTGTTAAGCCTGCAGAAGTTATATCACTAATTCCTCCAGAACTGCTGTAGGAAAATGAGCATTACAAATGGCTACTCACTGAAATACACATAGAAAATGTCAGAACTCACGGGAAAATATAAAATGGGATGGCAAGGGTGGGGCTTCTACAAAAATACGAAGCTTTTGCCGAAGCGACTGCAGGGTTTGCCATTTCTGGCAAGTATCCAGGTTTCTCGACCAAAAAACTTACGCTGGCATACCTGAAGCCACTGGTTTTTAGCAGAACTTCCCATGGGTTTCCACGTGCTGTCTGACTCCAAGGCACAAAAGCAGGGTGTGACAAACATGCACAGAACTTGTGTGGACTACATTTGGCAGCAACCAGATCTTAACAGGTCGACATGGGCACTGAAGTTTATAGGACATTCACAGAAGAGAGCGTAAAGCAAAAGGCTGAGCTACTTCTTGCCATGGACTGTGTTAGAAGAAGGAAAAAGAGAAAATGACCACCCTGCAGAATATTGCACGATCTTTTCAGGCCCTTGTAGGAGGGATGTAAATATGAGGGTTTTCTCCTAATGCCTTGATGCAGAAAATCTCTAAGTCAAGACACGTGCACAACAAATTCAAGGCCTCCATCAGAGCTTTGTGAAAACTGCTGTGGCTAAAGTATTCGCAGTGTCTGCTGCTTTAATTCTCCCTTAGAATAACAGAATCATAGAATCATTTAGGTTGGAAAAGACCTTTAAGATCATTGAGTCCAACCGTAGTTGAAAAAGAAAGGAACTCAGTAAAAGGGGGGTAATTAATTCCACAATAATAGTCAATAAGGAAAAGTTTGGTTTTACTAGACAAAATAGAACTGCTGATTTAATGAAAACACACTCAGTTAGAAGAGCAGGATGCCTCAAAAACATTTATATTAGAAGCAAGAACAAAGCAATAATAACAACACTCTACAGGAAGTATTGCTTGCTTTCTGGTGATTAATAAACCCCAGGAAAGAATAAAATAGATGGTCTAAGTTTCTTATTCGCCGTTTCCCACAAACTGAAATGCACAAAGGCCTACGGTGAAACTGAAGCCAAAATTTCATTATGGGCTTACCCTGTTACAGGAACACATTGAGGCCCCCCTCCCCAGGGAGTTCAAATTATTTCTTATAATGTTGATAAATGAACAATAGGGAAGGCTTCTTTCTTCACTGGAAATTCAGCAAGCAGCTTGCTCCCCCTGTGCTTTTGGGTCCAGGCAGCAAGTTAAATGCCCCAGCGCTCTTTGGCTGGTGCAGCAGGAGGGCAGGTCAGAGACCTGCCTCTCTGAAACAGTGCCTGGACACCACCTGGACCTGTGGACACCACGTGGAAGCCACCTGCACACCAGGTGGACACCACCTGGACCTGTGGACACCACGTGGAAGCCACCTGCACACCAGGTGGACACCACCTGGACACTGCCTAGACACCGCCTAGACACCACATGGACACTGCCTGGACACCATGTGGACACCACCTGGACACCACGTGGAAGCCACCTGGACACCACCTGGACACCGCCTGGACACCATGTGGAAGACTCCTGGACACCTCGTGGCACCAGGTGGACACCGCCTGGACACCTGTGATGGTGTGGCTGGGTGCCAGGGAGCGGGTGTGTAATAGCCTGCGTGCTTTGCACAGGAGGGAGACAAAAACATGAGAGGAAAAGTCTCCGGCTTCCTCAGAGGTGACCAAAAGGAGCTATAGGTTAGACAGCTGTCATAGCAGTCTGTCTTACCATTTTTCAGCTGTAGAATAGTGAAGAGCTCTCTAATTTTTATAAACTGTCTGTCAGGCAGGAGAACTTATCCTCCCCTGCCAGCCCCAGCAGCAGCAGCTCCAGCAGAAGGCAGTGGGAGCTCAAGCGCATGCATCCTCAGTCAGCAGCAATGGTTAATCTCTACCAAAACAACATTAAAGAATCAACTAAAATGTAATTGCAATATTTCTCACCAAAAACACTTAGCTCAACAGGAAGTATGATGTCATGCGGGCAGTAAAAGTTTTAGTTTTTGCTTTATTACCCATTGTTTTTCCAATAAACTGTTTGTAGCAAAACAAACTACAGATCCAGCCACCCCTGGATGTTTGCCTCAGAGCACTTCTTAATATTTCTTTTATCTAAAATACCAAATCTGCCCAGCAATGTTTTCTCAGAACTCAATCTGTTGTCACGAATGTGGCAGACAGGTTTTATGGCCCCAACAGCAGACCACGGCTAGAGGTGGTGTGAGTTTTTGGCTGTCAGAAGCTCTCTGTAAGCCCTTGGGCTGCGCAATTCGTCTCTTCTCACCATCTCAGGTCCCTAACAAAACATGCGTGTCTGAGCCCGGCATTGCAAGGGAACAACCTGGAGTACGAAGTTTTCGGATGCTGTGATGAAGAAGGGAGAGACAAAGGGAAACAGTCCATACGGACTTTGCAGGCAGACGCTTTTTTTTTTTTTTTTTAAAAATGGCAGTAATTTAAGTTGAAGTGCATTTGTCCATACCTCTCTCCCACACTCTAGGGATACCAAATCCGTTCCTTGCACCACATCCTGAAGTTTCGCAATCCTGAAGTTGCGAAAGGAGACACTACTCCATCTCTGTAAACCATGTGCCCTTTTCGAGTCTCTGCTTCCTTTCCACGTGCGACGTCCCCCAAGCCCAGCTGCAACATTCAGGTTTCACGGCTGCATCCATCAGTCATTGCAGACGTACACTGCGGGCCACGCATCGCCACAGTGGTATTGGGTGCTCTTTGCTCGCATTGCAGCAGGGAGAGTCCGGCATCATCGGCTGACACGTCAAAACTGCCTTTTCTAGGCAACTGGAGTTGCCGCAACAGCCCCATTTGCAATGGGCTTTTTTGGAAGCCAGCTGAAATGTAGAAGTCACCGACATGTAAGAGGAGGTAGAAACACTCAAGATCAAGGCAATGTGGGGGGTTTGTTTGCTTTTTATAGCTTAGGGATGGTGGTTGCCTTGGGGTTTTGATTTTTTTTTTTTTTCTTTGTTTTTAGCACAGTAGCAGCGGGGTCTGTCTGGCATCACTGATCGAAAGCAGAAGAGTGGGCAGAGTACTGAAAGGTCCCACGTGCCAAGGAAGGTTTGGAGCGCATGGCAGTCTCAGCGGAGTCGCACATTCACATGGGCCCATCAATTTTACCCAAGCAACTCTTCACCTTTCCCACCCAGAGTTGAGTTTCTTAGCACTGGGCGTGGTGCCAGCTTCAACACCAGAGCATCGGCGGTGTCAAACGGCCAAAGAGAGCATCGCTGCCTCCAGCTTACAGCCTGAGCACGGCGGGAAAGATCCCCTGCCCGCAAGCACAGCACAGACTTTGGCACAAGCACAGGCTGCACACCCAGCGCTTCAGTGAAAGAAGCTGGCCGCCAGCCGATGGCTTGCACACCCTTTTCTCCCCCTTTCCTCCAAACACGTATTTGCCAAAACCAGCCAAACAAAAAGGTAGCCTGGGGTTGACCACATCTGGGTTTTGTTTCTGGTCAAATTTTCTGAAACAAAGCCAACATGAAAGCAAGATAGTCTTCTCCTGCCTCGTGGAGGCTGGGCATTGGGCAAACACCACATGGCAAAGGAATCAAACCCTTCTCCTCTTCATCGCCTGTGTGCACTGGCACACCGGCGCGTGCCTATCGCAGCACCTGCAGAGCAAAAGGCTTCGCTCCCAGTCCAAAATGAATGTCTGGTTTCAGTTCCCCACTCCAGTCTTCCTATTTTCAGCTTCTGCCTCCAAAAGGAAACTTTGGCTGCCCTCCAGGGCAAAACAGTAAAAGATGCACTTTTTGGTAAACTACAGTGCACGGTGGGGATGTTACTACAATAGTGTGGCACAAGCACCAAGCTATGCTTATGTCCCACGATCCTTGATACTGGTCTTGCCTCTAATGACTTCCCAGCAAATTTACCACAAACAGATAAATTCCTAAGAAATCAGAGCTACCACTGATAGTCCAGAAGGGGGGTGGGAAGGATTCAGGGAAAGTATTTCAATTTCAGCAGCTCAACAGAAATAAATGCATACAGTAAGTCACTCTCAGAACACTTGTAAAAGGAAGTCTGAAGGAAGGCAGAAAGAGATAATTTTGTAATACTCGGTGTGAATCCCCACAGTAAGGAGCTTTATGGATATTCCTTTGAAATAGAAAACAATCATTCATTCCAGCTGTGTTCATATCCTTTTTGCTTTCCAGGGTTAATCTGCTGAAAACCTTTTAGCTAAGATTACTGTATATTCAGCTGCCTCTGGACTTTTTTATGCAAAAATTAACACATACCAAACAAACAAACAACTATTGGCAATAACACATTAGCAAAAAAGGACCATTTAAATTCAGACAAAATTCCCACAACATTGCCTAGGAGAATAAAGTGAATTGAGTTTGTTTTCTAAAGAAAAATTAAAAAAAAAAAGAGGGAAACAAGGTACTTTTTGTTAATTTATAGCATTGCTTGGATCACAAGGAGATTAAAGGGATTAATAGCTGGAAGCTTAAAGTTGCCAGTTGCCCGTGTAGTACGGGTAGTGATAATGTCAGTGTGGTAAGCGATGCTACCGATGACATCAATGGTTTCACCACATACCAGCAAACCCCTTAAAACCTTCTGCAGAAAAGTACATGCTTCACTTGGGTGTGTTGACTCACCAGGCTCATGTTTGTGCTTAGCGAGTCCTCAGGCAGGGCTAAAATTTCTTTCCCCCTCGCTGCTGCTTTTAAGCTCCCACGCGACTGAGAAGCCCTGTGCCACATGCTCGCCTTCGGCCTCGCTACCCCACGCTGCGGGGCCATGCTGGCTTCGGGAAGGAGACCCTCGCCCCTGCCTTCCTCCCAAGGGGCTGCAATGGTGGGACGCGGCACTGTGCCGGGGAGCAGACCCATCCTGTGCCCGCCTTGCCCCGGCTGATCCCTGCGGCCCCGGGCAAGAGGTTTATTGAAACCCCTGTGATAAAAGGTATTTCTCTTTTTTGAGATGATGAGGAACCTGTTCCCAACTCCATGGAAAGATATAAACAGGGGCAAGGATAATCTTCCAGAAGAGCACCGAAGAAAAGCAGTCGAAGTCTGCAGTGTGGTGGGAGGCTGCATGAAGGCTGTGCAGAAACGCTGGCCTGCCCAAGTCGTAGGGATAAGGTTAAGTCAAGTCCATTGACCAAAGAGAAGTTCATTGACTAAAGAGCACCGCTACCACAACACGGGGTCTACGTGTAGGTGGGTACATACAGGAGGTGGCCAGAAAACAGACATTTTTTCACTGACAGTTTTTCAGTGGAAAATGGCACTTCAATTCTACCAAAATGGGAAGAAAATAGTGAAACAATTTCATGAAAATTAAGTTGGACCTTATTCTATCACAAATGTTTCAGAAAGGTGTATTCCAAAATTATTTTTTTCTAAAAAAGTCTTTCAAGCCGTATAGTAATATGTTACATTTTTCTTCTAAATTTTAAAATAGAAATAAAATTAATTCTTGCACACAGTCTCTGCAAATGCTTAACTTGGAATAAGGAGGGGGAGCTCCCCCCACATCTCAACTTTTTTGCAGGATAAAATAATCTGTTCTCTGATCAGAACAACTAGCAAATATAGACCTTTAGATATAACTCAGGTCCTTCTCTGTGCTATCCATAGAAAATGCACATCTGTTATCACCAAAGGGAAATTTAATCGGAGCTGAAGCAGTTCATGCTTTCAGGTTGGGACTTCCCCCTGTCAGTAACTAGCACATGAACCAGGATGGCCTGCCATTTTCCATCGCCTTGCTTTTGTGGGGCTGTAAAAGATCAGCCTTAAATGCTATAACATACAACACTTCTGTTTATTAATGAGGGAAAGATTTTCCAACAACTTACTAGGAAAATTCTTCAGGATGATAAAAAACTTCTGAAGAGGTTGAAATGCTGACAAGGAATGGGAAATTCAAACATCACAGAAGTTGTGGAATTAATTCCCCTAACGTGTAAAAACAATTATCAGAGAAACCTTAAAACATGAATTTGTTTGCTTGATTTTTTGGGCCTGATTGAGTTTCCCTGTAGGGCAAATGTGAGAGCACAAGCCTAACCACATCCAAACCAGCCTCCCCTAAGGAACTATTCAGAAATGCTACACAAAGAGGGAAACACATTCCCAAATGTGCCAGGGCACTGCGAGATCCAAGCATCTCGCTGGCAAATGGACTGCTAACCGACATGTTTTAGACTGTACCAAAAAAATCAATTAAAAAAAAAAAAAGGCAATCACACAGAGGGCAAGACCTTCAAATGGGAATGTCTTGGGACAAATTAACATGTCAACAGAGCTAAAACTAGTAATGACATGATATGAAGTGGTTGAAAATAGGCTCAGATATTACTGTTATTCCTGGATCACTGTGGCAATACCAGTTCTGCCTCCTCCTTTTCAGCTTGTTAATAGTCGCTGCTGCTTTTTGCCTGAGAATGCAGCAATTCAGCCATGTATCAGAATCACACGGCTATAAAACTGCAAGGTTTAGTGCAGACTAAATCATTGGCTGTCTCCTCTGTAATGCCGAAGTCTGGGTTGTGTCAGAGACCACTGAGGAAAGGAGGGTTCACAATCTTCTAGCTTTCCTCGAGACACTGCTCCCAAATCTGTCAAGGCACTTCTGCCGCCTCCCCTGAAGCGCTGTAAATTTTATCCTCAGAAAGCGTCACAGGCTGATGCCGTCTTCATCTTTTCCTACTTCCAAAAAGCTGAGGCTACCCCAAAGCAGCGGGGTTTCCATTTCAGCATCCCGCCTGCAACTGGCCTACTTCTCACAACATCTTCTACTAATTTTGTCTTGGCAGGTTTTCTGCAAGAAAGTAGACTGCAAGAAGCAGTTTTGTTCTCTATAAAATTGAAAAAAAAAAAAATTTAAAAAAAAGTACTCGAGGTCCTCCGAGTTCAAACTATACACTCCTCAACTATTTTTCTTCGCATGTAAAACACAATAGCCGGCTTCTCGGAAAAGCCAGAGCACGCAAAGTGCCGGCGTCGAGGTATCG
>NW_010537103.1:0-243 GCF_000687285.1 Phaethon lepturus | reverse complement strand
CGGCTGGCCGCCCCAGCCGCTGCAGTTTCACGTCGCTGGGCGCGGAGCCCTGCCAAGCACACGCCGCCTCCAGCCATCACGCACACCCGGCTGAGGCTTCAGCAACTTCACAGGTCCAAACAAGCAAAATAAACCCCAGAAAAGTCAATGTACACTGCATGCAATACTTCCCTTTTCTTCAAGGGAAGCTCTCTTTAACAGACTTTCTGTGTTATTTTTTGTGACAGCGTCTGTTTATGCCAT
>NW_010537102.1:7860-12294 GCF_000687285.1 Phaethon lepturus | reverse complement strand
TGGGCCTAGGAAGAAGGGGAGAAGAAAGGTGTTTTAATGTTTCCCTTTTGTTTCATAGAAACACAAAATCATACAACAGTTTGGTTGGAAGGGACCTTTAAAGGCCATTCAGTCCAACCCCCCTGCAATGAGCAGGGACGTCTTCAACTAGATCAGGTTGCTCAGAGCCCCGTCCAACCTGACCTGGAATGTTTCCAGCGATGGGGCATCTACCACCTCTCTGGGCAACCTGGGCCAGTGTTGCACCAACTTCACTGAGAAAAAATTCTTTCTTAGATCTAGTCTAAATCTGCCCTCTTTTAGTTTAAAAACATGATCCCTTGCCCTATTGCAACAGGCCCTGCTAAAAAGTCTGTCCCCGTCTTTCTTAGAAGCCCCCTTTAAGTACTGGAAGGCTGCAGTAAGGTGTCCTCAGATCTTTCTCTTCTCCAGGCTGAACAACCCCAACTCTCTCAGCCTGTCCTCACAGCAGAGCTGTTCCATCCCTCGGATCATTTCTGTGGCCTCCTCTGGACCCGCTCCAACAGGTCCATGTCTTTCCTGTGCTGAGGGCTCCGGAGCTGGATGCAGCACTGCAGGGGGGGTCTCACCAGGTCAGAGCAGAGGGGCAGGATCCCCTCCCTCGCCCTGCTGGCCACGCGGCTTTGGATGCAGCCCAGGACACAGTTGGCCTTCTGGGCTGAAGGCTCATTTTGCTAGCTCATGTCCAGCTTTTCATCTACCAACTCAAATTTCCCACTACTCAAATTGTTAATTAAATTTTTATTGGAATTGGCAATGTTAAATGAATTGTACCCAGGTAAACCTGTTTTGCACGTGACAGTAATTAGCAAGTGATGTCCCTGTCTTTATCTCGAACCATGAATGTTTCCATCCTATTTTCTCCCTTGTCCTGCTGAGAAGGGGGAGTAAGAGAGTGTCTGAGTGGGAGTTTGGCCCTTATCCAAGGTTAACCCTCTATAGTTCGATTGATTTTTAGGTGCTGTGCAAGTTTAAGGGTCTCATAAGAGAAAGGGGGAAAGGCAGTTCCCAGTTTAGAGTGACACGTTCTTGTGAAGGCTGTTTCACCACTTGGACTGGCTGATACTCATGGCCTTACCTAACATGGCTCCGATTTGTGAACTACAGTCTTTAAGTCTGCGTGGCTTTGTGCCAATCACTAAATAACACAAAGAGCTTGATGAAGAGCCTTCATGACTGCCAGAATCCCTCTGTTTCTGTTCTCAAGAACTTCAGATCAGTTTCTCATGCTGAGTTATAACTCTTAGTGAGTATGCTGTTGCCTCCTTCATCAGCTCCTGGATTGGTTTACACTGCAGACCGATACAAAACACACTGCATTCTTTTTTTGAACAGCTACATCTCATGGATCTCAGCAGCACACAGAACATCTGAAATTGTTAAAACCACTTACCAGAAAGAAGTGAAAAAAGTTGTGCTGACCATCTCGAAATGTGACTAAAAGCACCCGCATAACTAACAGACTCCATTAATCTGTAAACAGTAATTATTACCTATCCATATAACAGAATGTTAATTGCAAGAATGAATGTTACTGTAATATATAATTAACCTAACAGGATTCTAAAAACACATACATTAGGAAAATAAGAATAAGTCATTCATGCCTTTAATTTTCTATGTATATTTGCGTTGTTTTCAGTATGAGAGGAGCATAGGATATATGACCCAGAATAACCCTTCATTTTCTCCAGTCTCTTCAGCAACAAGCTATGTGTTTGGGTTAATGTGGGAAAAGAAATTACTTGCCTACAGTAGAATATGACCTGCAGAGGTATAACTCTGATATCAGAGCCCTGTTACTAGTCAACAAGAGCTCTGTTTACATTACTTGAGGAGATAACCAGTATTTACACCACTATAACTAAAATTTTTTGTTAATTTGACGAATTTTTAGCTGCAGAAAAAGTAGCTATCTAGCATAATCTGGGTTGTGAAAGAAGTTTAGCCATGATAAAGCAATGTCACGATGGGTTATGTAATAAGGGACACTATAGCTCTCAGGGTTTTTTTATGGAAAATTCCTACACCTGTCAACAGGAATGGTATAGATGTATCTACAGCAGAATATGGCCCTATTTCTATTAGAAAGAGTGAGATGATAAACACAAATATTAAAGGAAAGTTCGAACAATTTTATCGTGGAGAAAGAATGATCATACAAGCCCTGCAGAAGGAACAAATTACAAGACAAAAAGTCTTTTGCCTGGAAAACAACAGCTGTAAGCAGGGGAAGAAGGGGCGCAGAAAACATGCAGTAGAGGTCTGTAAAATCAGATCTGCCATGGAGAAGGTCAATAGGGAAAAAATGGAAAATTTGGGGAAGACATATTTTAGCATGAATGGATTTCTAAGATAAGGAACTTTTTGACAGGAGATTAGATGAATTAATGAGACAAATATCTATCACAGGCTATTAAATATGAAGAAAAGTCTTCTCGTTCAGGAAGCCTCTGAATCACCAGTCATGGTGCTGGGAAAATATTCTAGGAATTATTACAACATTCTTGTCCTATTTTTGCAGCTTTTTCTTACACTACTCATTAGTGGTCAATGTTACAGACTCAATATGAGGCTATATGAGCCCTTAATCAAACCCAGATTTTGGGGGTTTGCCACCTTCATCAGCTCCTGGTTTGGTTTACACTGCAGACTGATACAAAGCACACTGAAATCTCTTTTTGAACAACTACATCACATGGATCTCTGAGATTACTAGGAAAAGAAAAAAAAAAGGGGTTTTCTTGTTATCAATAACATGGGTTATCTCCTCTCATAACAAAAATAATCATTCTGTTGTTTTCAGTGAGCATTGTAATAGATCCTATTAACAGTAAAATCCTCTTGACTATTGAAATCTATCCTAGAATACCTTTCTTTTAAAGAAATATGGCCAGTTAGTACCAATGGTTATAATGCAAAATGCAAAACTAGGGAGGTTTCTGCATTTGAGCAGGAAAGTTTTCCTAATTAGGTTTTTTTCTGTTTTCATTTTTTAAAAGTTGCTTGATTCCTAACAAGTCTTATATAGAAATGTGTCTGGAATATTCTCAGAGATTATTGTCAGAGTGAGCAAAAGTCAGGCAAAAGAAGTGCACTATCAAGTCTTTGAGGAGATGATAAGTGTTCAGCAGATATATGCTGATTAAATTATGCTAATCTACTTTTACTTACAAATGTACAATTCCCCCAGACGGGTTTTGAATAAAGTGCATTTTAAACAGGATAAACAGCAAAGCTTATCTTTCCGTAGGGAAACATCTAGCAATGATTTCTTACTGAATTGTGTGGACAACTTGGTGTAAATGTGCATGTACGGTCATACAGGGATATACATAACATTGATCGAATGTGGTGGGAAAAGACTATTTTCTGCAACCAGAATCACACCAGGACATCCAGCACATGCTAGAGAGTAAAAGCTTAACACTCTTACGCACATCAATTAAATATTCATACTCATATACTCACACACTACTTTTATTATATGCTAATTTCTCCCTTTTTAGTATTTCAAAGGGCTGTGAGGAACAGAAATAGTAATTATATCCATTTTAACCAGAAAGAAAAAAGATTTTCTATTAGCAACCGAGAGATGCTCCCAAACTCCACGGCCTGACTGGCAGGTCCTGCTTCTCCTGGTTTCTGGAAATGTATTTTCAGAGTGGCTGAAAAAGTCAGTCGTTGACATTGAAGGAGGTAGTCCACCTGCTTAATCTCATTTCTTAATAGTCTCTTTGATGTAGTTTAATTTTCAATTCAGTGCCAACATAAGCAGAATCCACATTTTGATCTATGTGTTTCAATAGATAAAAAGCCTTGTATCTTTGAAAGCTCTGTGACTGTTTTATTACATTTTTTAGTTAGTCCAATGAGAAAAATCCTCAACAATTCTATTTGTCACATTATTCTTTTGAAACTATCCAAATATATTTTATATAGCTAGCAATATAAAACAAACAGAGTTCATATTAAAATCAATACTCATTGACTTTTCAATGCAAAACAGTTTCTGCCTCAAGAGTTTTGGTTTACTTTATTTTGTGTGTTGTATCATGAAACATCACTTTAGCTAGCAATCCATATTTTTACTAATAACACTTATACAGCACATTTTCACTTCAATTTATTTAGTGCTGATCATCCAAGCATAAGAAAACACTTTGCAGTGTCGAACTGAAAAATGAAGAATGTCAGTAAAAATAACACTTTTCTTCATAGTTTTTCTCCTCGTGTGTTTTCAGAGACATGTCTGCTAAGTTGACTTGTAGTTGCACGTTTTTGTTATTTTTACTGGTATTTTTCTTGCAGAAGTCACACAAGCGTATGAAGGTACCACTGCAGGACCTTTACTACTACAGTGACTCTAGCTTTCTGCTTCTAATCCAAATCTCCAGGTCTGCTGGGGGGGGG
>NW_010537102.1:4583-7829 GCF_000687285.1 Phaethon lepturus | reverse complement strand
AAAAATTACATATCAGAAACCCAAACTGAGCTCAGGACCTGTTTTATTAGACACTATAGAATGACAGTGTGAGGATGGGATTCATCTCCTAGCTCCTTTCATCTACAAAGATGAAAGCGCTGAAGTAATAAACGGTTATTCTTACTACTACCACTGAGGATGACAAAACTCTCACAAAGGCCCCATAAGTAGGTAATACTATAACATTCTTGTGAAAATAACTCATAAATACTGATAAAGACATGTACTGTTAAGTATTCATTTCTATTATTTGCCATAGTTAAATGGATCTGCAGATCCTAAAAAACCTAATATTTTTCTAAAATGGCAGTGTATTGACATCCCTGTCTTACTTCCTTATATTTTACTCTCTGATATATCTTCATCTGTTCACATTTGCATTATCTTTTCTTATGTTAGAAAATGTAGAACAAATTGAAAAAGAAAATACATTAAATATTTTGGTTGCTAGACAAGATTTTGTTTCAGGTTGTTATGTAATAAACATTTTTTTCAAATTTAGTATCAATATTTATTGTCCTTTAATGTAATTCATAATTTTGTTTTAAGCGTACATCAATATTCGTAATGTTAAGTCAATATATCATGACAAAATATTTGAACTTTAGGGGTATGGCTTCTAAATACATTTTATATTCTCTGTAAGGCAGTGTCCAGTGCAGTATTGGACAGCACGCACAAAGTTTAGCATTGTCTGTACAGTTTGGAAAATCCAGAAGTGGTCAGTGTGTAGTGAAACTTCACAGTTTTTTTCCATTCCATGTTGTCCATGTCCATCTTCTCCTTGTGGCCCAAGCCTTGTAAACCAAGCTATCAGGTTTCCCTGATAACCCTGCTGCTTCACTTTCCCACATGCAGGTCTTTGGTTTTGATTTTTTTTTCTACTTAACTTGAATTCCCTATAGTTCAGTTCATCACCAGAGGAACTTGGAAACTTCACTTTCCTTCTCTCATCTGCCTACTTGTTAACTTCCTTTTATGACCCATTCCACAATCTTTTATAGATTAACGTTAACTCTGTAAGGTTTTAGTCTCCATTTGTTAAAAATAATTATTCAATTCCCTCAATTCTTTTTTTAATTTTTATTTTAAATTTCTGTGCATGGGGTTGTCTTCCACTTATTGTTTATCTGGGAACCAACACAGTAGAAGTCACTTTTTTTGACTGGATCTTCCAGTTGGATCCTACTGTAGAACAAAGAGTAGCTAGGGCTGTAAGTCAGAGCTTTTGAGGTCTTCTATGATGTCTTTTAACAAGGTGACAATATCTAAAGAAATATTTACTCTCTGTGTCTGTCTTCCTTCCTCCTGCATATAGAACTCTTCAGAGACTCTTGATCTCCTCTTTCCTTAGCTGAACAAAACATAACAATACAGGCTGGTATTTGTATTAGTAGTTAGTACGGAATGTCTATTGTATTTAGCCCTCAACAAGTATAGATATAATCCATGCCTGAGAGAAAAGACTAGCAACAAAATGCTTCACACTTCAAACTGGAGGACAGATAGTATCAAGTAGAATAAGGAAAATAATAGTGGTTTTCAGGACGGAACATAAAAATATCTGTAATCAAAGCATAAATATTCTTCTAATGGGAGGTAGAAGTCAAACACCATACTCTCAAAAGGAAACTCAGTATTTTCCTTGATGGAAAGCCCAAGTAAATGAAAATGGGCTTTCCTGGTTATGACAATGAAGGCAAAAACTGCCATTAAGGTTTCCTGCACTAAAGAAGAATACAGGTCAGAGAGAAGAAAAGATGCAAAAACACTGGCTAGTAAATGCCAAGCTCACAATCACTATGAGCCAAGCCCCTGAAATCATAAGGCTCTTCTAAAGCTTTTTGGTTTGCTTCTTTTTTTCTTTAATTCAGTTTTTCTTCTTTCTCCAGGTACAAAAACCTGAAAACCACTTTGCAAGAGCACTTGGATCTCCATCACATTACAAGGATAAAGCTCTTATAAAGACACTTACCAAGCGATAATTTTTCTCACAGATTAAGGAGGCCTCCACATTCTTCTTTTTACTATTCTTACTGAATTTATCTGCTTTTCACATGACTCCTGTAGTTTACATACTAGGATTTCTGGAGCACCCACTCCAGAAATGCATGCATTTAATAGGCCTCCTGTGTAATATCTGCCAGAGCCACAGATATATAGCATGTATACCCTGAAACATGCGAAGTGTCAATAGGGATCTGTATGTGGGCAACAGAACTGGATCCCTTGAGCAGATATATGAAAGTTCAGAACATCATTCACCTGACTTGCCAGTAAGTATTAAATTTGGAATAATTTTCTCTTTAGTCTCAAAGTACTCAAAATTCCATTGATTAAAATGGGAAATTAGGTACTGATTGCATATGAAGACACCTGTATTCACCTGCCTAAACCTAGAGGTGAAGTCCCAGCTTGAAACTTCAGATCTGTTTTAGACTTCCTACGTGATGTCTGCTAAGTCATCAATATTTTTTGTACCAAATATTCTCAAATTAACATTTCTTTTCTGGGGAAAAGTACTGTGAAGATATATGCCATTCTTAAAACTGAATTATGTAAACAACCTAGATGGATAGATTTCTTAGAAGTAACACTTAGCTGCAAGGTATGGCTTATGGAACCATTATGCCCAACTGTTCTAGCTTTGGCTGGGACAGAGTTAATTTTCTTCATAGAGGCTAGTATAAGGCTGTGTTTCAGATTTAGGATGAGAAAATATTGATACCATAATGAAGTTTTCAGTTGTTGCTGAGCAGTCAAGGCCTGTCCAGCGTGAAGGCTGGGGGTGCACGGGGAGCTGGGAGGGGACACAGCCAGGACAGCTGACCCAGACTGGCCAAAGAGATATTCCATACTATATGACATCATGCTCGGTATACAAAGCTGGGATGAAGAAGAAGGAAGGGGGGACATTTGGAGTGATGGCGTTTATCTTCCCAAGAAACCCTTAGGCGTGATGCAGCCCTGCTTCCCTGGAGATGGCTGAACACCTGCCTGCCCATGGGGAGTGGGGAATAAATTCCTTGTTTTGCTTTGCTTGTGTGTGGTTTTTGCTTTACTTATTAAACTGTCTTTATCTCAAACCATGAGTTTTCTCACTTACTCTTCAGATTCTCTCCCCTATCCCACCAGGCTGGCAGGTGAAAAAGGACTGTCGTGGTTTAACCACGGCCAACAATTAAGCACCACAGAGCCACTTGCTCACACCCTCCTGGTGGGAAT
>NW_010537102.1:0-4538 GCF_000687285.1 Phaethon lepturus | reverse complement strand
AAATTAACTAGCTGTACTAGATCACTGCTATAGCTAGTGGAGAGAGCTGGATGTTTTCACTGACATTTGGCCCATTTTAGGCTCCTACTTTAGGAAAAAATGTGCATCTTTCTTAAAAGTGCCTTTTACAATCTGTTTTACTGTAATAACCAATAAAGGATTATAGACAACTAGTTCAAAGCATATATTTTTAATGCTGAACAAGGTAAGATTGTCGCCACATAAGTGTTTGGTGCCAGTCTGAGCACTGTGGGGTAACCTCCACCTGAGGCTGGAGAAGAGTGTGGATCTCCTAAATTCTGTGTACCATTTGCCATCTGACTGTAGATGTCTTCAGTACCCCGGAGCATCTCTAACAATCCTAAATGCCCATCTTTAAGCAACTTGAAATACCCTGGTGAAGCCTGGCCTCAGTTGACCTCAGCCCCGATCCAGCCTGTCCAGATCCCCCTCCAGAGCCCTCCTACCCTCCAGCAGATCAAAACTCCCACCCAACTTGGTGTCTTCTCCAACTTAGTGAGGAAGCACTCGATCCCCTCATCCAGGTCATGAAGCACTCGATCCCCTCATCTAGGTCATGAATAAAGATATTGAACAAGACCAGCCCCAGAACTGAGCCATGGGGAACACCACTTGTGACTGGCCACCATCTGGATTTAACGCCATTCACCACATGAGAAGCTCAACATGATTCAGCAATGTGTGCTGGCAGCCCAGACCAGCCGTATCCTGGACTGCCACAAAAGCAGCATGGCCAGCAGGTCAAAGGAGGTGATTCTGCTCCTCTACTCCACTCTCACGAGATTGCACCTGCAGTACTGCATTCAGCTATGGGAAACCCAACATAAGAAGGACATAGAGTGCATGGAGTATAAATTCTTACGATAGGTAATAGACAGCCCTACCAGAGGGGATGCCATAGTGGACCTGTTGGTCACTGACGCATGTGAGCTAATTGGTGATGCAAAGATTGGAGGCAGCCTGGGCTGCAGTGATCATGCATGGGTGGAGTTCGCAATCTGTAGGGATAGGGGGCAAGAAAAGAGTAAAGTCAGGGCCCTGAATTTTAGGACAGCAAACATCCAGATCTTCAGGGAGTTGGTCAGTACGACCCCCTGGGAAACTGCCCTCAGGGACAAGGGAGGTGAACAGAGCTGGCAGATCTTTAAGGATGTTTTCCATAGAGTGCAAGAGCTCTTGATCCCCAGGTGTAAGAAATCAGGAAAGGAAGGCAAGAGGCCAGCATGGCTGAGTGGAGACCTGCTGGGCAAACTAAAGGGCAAGAAGGAAATGCACAGGCAGTGGAAGCAGGGACAGGTATCCTGGGACGAGTACAGGGATGCTGCCCGGTTGTGTAGGGATGAGGTCAGGAAGTCTGGGGCTGAACTTGGCAAGGGATGCAAAGAACAGTAAGAAGGGCTTCTACAGGTATGCCAGATGGAAAAGCAATATCAAAGTGCAACCCCCTTGATGAGCAAGACTGGCAAACTGGTAACAACAGACACAGAGAAGGCTGAGGTACTCAATGACTCCTTTACCTCAGTCTTCTCTAGCAGTGTCTCTTCCCACACCTCTCCAGCTGATGGACTGCAAGACGGGGACTGGAGGAGCAAAGTTCCTCCCACTAGAAGAGAAGATCATCTTCAAGACCACCTGAGGAACCTGAACATGCACAAGTCTATGGGACCTGGTGAGATGCACCCCAGAGTCCTGAGAGAATTGGCTGATGCAGTTGCCAAGCCACTCTCCATGTTATTGGAAAAGTCCTGGTAGTCAGGTGAAGTCCCTCTAGACTGGAAAAGGGAAACATGGCACGCATTTTTAAAAAGGGTAGCAAGGAGGACTCTGGGAACTACCAACCCATCAACCTCACCTCTGTGCCTGGGAAGGTCATAGAACAGATGCTCCTAAAAGCTCTGCTAAGGCACATGGAGGGCAGGGAGGTGATTCAAGACAGCCAGCATGGCTTCACCAAGGGCAAGTCCTGCCTGACCAACCTAGTGGCCTTCTGGGATGGAGTGACCACGTCAGTTGTCAAGGGAAGAGCTACTGCTGTCATCTATGTGGACTTCTGGAAGGCCTCACAACATCCTTCTCTCTAAATTGGAGAGAAACAGACTTCATGGGTGGACTGTTGTGTGGATGAGGCATTGGTTGGATGGTTGCATCCAGAGGGTAGTAGTCAATGACTTTAACGTCCAGATGGCGGTCAGTGAGGAGTGGTGTCCCTCAAGGGCCCATATTAGAACCAGTACTGTTTAATATCTTCATCAGTGACATAGACAGTGGGATCAAGTGCACTCTCAGCAAGTTTGCAGATGACACCAAGCTGAGTGGTGCAGTGGACACGCCTGAGGGACAGGATGCCATCCAGAGGGACCTGGACAAGCTCAAGGAACCTCATCATGTTCAACAAGGTCAAGTACAGGGCCCTGCACCTGGGTCAGGGAAAACCCCAGTATCCGTACAGGCTGATGGATGAAGGGATGGAGAGCAGTCCTTGCAAAAAGAACTTGGGTAGACACAGAGAAGGCTGAGGTACTCAATGACTCCTTTACCTCAGTCTTCTCTAGCAGTGTCTCTTCCCACACCTCTCCAGCTGATGGACTGCAAGACGGGGACTGGAGGAGCAAAGTTCCTCCCACTAGAAGAGAAGATCATCTTCAAGACCACCTGAGGAACCTGAACATGCACAAGTCTATGGGACCTGGTGAGATGCACCCCAGAGTCCTGAGAGAATTGGCTGATGCAGTTGCCAAGCCACTCTCCATGTTATTGGAAAAGTCCTGGTAGTCAGGTGAAGTCCCTCTAGACTGGAAAAGGGAAACATGGCACGCATTTTTAAAAAGGGTAGCAAGGAGGACTCTGGGAACTACCAACCCATCAACCTCACCTCTGTGCCTGGGAAGGTCATAGAACAGATGCTCCTAAAAGCTCTGCTAAGGCACATGGAGGGCAGGGAGGTGATTCAAGACAGCCAGCATGGCTTCACCAAGGGCAAGTCCTGCCTGACCAACCTAGTGGCCTTCTGGGATGGAGTGACCACGTCAGTTGTCAAGGGAAGAGCTACTGCTGTCATCTATGTGGACTTCTGGAAGGCCTCACAACATCCTTCTCTCTAAATTGGAGAGAAACAGACTTCATGGGTGGACTGTTGTGTGGATGAGGCATTGGTTGGATGGTTGCATCCAGAGGGTAGTAGTCAATGACTTTAACGTCCAGATGGCGGTCAGTGAGGAGTGGTGTCCCTCAAGGGCCCATATTAGAACCAGTACTGTTTAATATCTTCATCAGTGACATAGACAGTGGGATCAAGTGCACTCTCAGCAAGTTTGCAGATGACACCAAGCTGAGTGGTGCAGTGGACACGCCTGAGGGACAGGATGCCATCCAGAGGGACCTGGACAAGCTCAAGGAACCTCATCATGTTCAACAAGGTCAAGTACAGGGCCCTGCACCTGGGTCAGGGAAAACCCCAGTATCCGTACAGGCTGATGGATGAAGGGATGGAGAGCAGTCCTTGCAAAAAGAACTTGGGTGTACTGGTGGATTAAAAGCTGGGCATGAGCCAGCAAAATGTGCTCTCAGCCCAGAAGGCCAACTGTGTCCTGGGCTGCATTCAAAGCAGCGTGGCCGGTAGGGCAAGGGAGGTGATTCTGCCCCTCTACTCTGCTCTGGTGAGACCCCACCTGGAGTCTTGTGTCCACCTCCGGAGCCCTCAGCACAGGAAAGACATGGAGCTTCTGGTGAGGGTCCAGAGGAGGCCACAAAAATGATCAGAGGGATGGAACACCTCTCCTACAGAGAAATGCTAAGAGAGCTGGGGTTCTTCATCCTGGAGAAGAGAATCCTCTGGAGAGACGTTTTTGCAGCCTTCCAGTACTTAAACGGGGCTTATGTGAAAGATGGAGACAGACTTTTCAGCGGGGCCTGTTGCGATAGGACAAGTGGTAATGGTTTTAAACTAAAAGAGGGTAGATTTTGACTAGTTATAAGAAAGAAATTTTTCACAGTGAGGGTGGTTGCCTGGAGAGCAGAATCTCAGACTCAATCTGGCCACAGTCATAATGGATAACAAAAAATGTTTTTATAAATGTATTAACAACAAAAACAGAGCCAAGAAGAATCTCCATCCTTTATTGGCTGGGGGGGAGGGGACATGTTCACCAAGGATGAGGACAAGGCTGAGGTACTTAATGCCGCCTTTGCCTCAGTCTTTAATAGCCAGACCAGGTATCTGCAGGGTATTCAGCCCCTGAGCTGGAAGATGAGGATGGAGAGCACAATAACCCCCCCATAATCCAGGAGGAAGCAGTTAAGGACCTGCTACAGCACCTGGACAACTACAAGTCTCTGGGACCCGATGGGATCCACCCGAGAGTACTGAGAGAGCTGGCGGAGAGAAGACTGGAGGCTTGCCAGTGTGACACCCGTCTACAAGAAAGGCCGAAAGGAGGATCCTGGGAACTACAGGCCTGTCAGCCTGACCTCCATATCAGGGAAAACTATGGAGCAGTTCATCTTGAAGGCACTCACAG
>NW_010537101.1:0-1838 GCF_000687285.1 Phaethon lepturus | reverse complement strand
CATGGTCATGCAGGTAAAACCACAGGGTGGCTTGTGGTGTTTACCCTCTATATACTCTCTTGAGCAGGGGGATGCTTACTCCTAATAGCAGAGGTAGTGGTTCATATGGGTTGGGAGCAGAACCTATTGTCTTTGAATCGCTGGAACTCCCAGGACAGTTTCTCAGATAATTTCTCAGCTGGCATTTCTGGCAGTTTCTCCACAGCCAAGACGCAGGTCCGTAGGGAAGAGGAGATATTTTTTTGTGTTGCCGGAGTTGACCAGCCAATTCATCCACTGTTGGTCCATCTCCGTCTTTCCAGGTCATTACTGCTAAAGAAGTTGGCATACGATGATGGTGGGCTCCGTACAAACGTGGGATAAAGTGGCATTACTTTCACCGGGATGTTTGGATGATTGTCCATTGTCCAAGTCACCTCCAGCACAGCTAGCTCCTTCAGGTACTGGATACCTTTCTCCATGGTGGTCCACTTGCCTGGGTGACATAGAACATCTTCCTTGAAGGGATTCCTTTCCTTCACACTTGACAGAAGTCACCTCCAGAGGCTGAGGGCTTGTGTCTTTTTCCCTATTGCCTTGTCAATGCCCCCTTCCCTAGGCAGGGATCCCAGCTGCTTGGCTTTCTTACCCTCTAATTCCAGGCTATTGGCCCTGTTATCCCAGCATCGGAGGAGCCAGGTGACCATGTACTCGCCTGGACGATGGATTAAATTCTTTTGCATATCTCCCAGCTCACTCAGGGATAGGTATCGGGTGGTTACTACCTCATTTATGGGTTCTTCCTCTTCTTCCTCCTGTTCTCGTGAAGGCCCTGCGTCAGAGTAGTCTGCCTCATCCACTTGTTCCTCCTACTCCCTCTTAGAAGAGGCTTCTTCATCCCTTACTAAACGAGCTGACTTCTGCTTCCAAGATTTCTTCTTTTGTACAGGGGCAACTGATACTGGGATGGTTCTCTGGTTCAGCTGCAGTGCCTGTTGCGGGCACAGCGTCTGGCACGTTGTTGTCATATCCAGAGACCCTCTCCTCCCTTTGAAGGTACTGAATAGTGATGATCAGGGCTCGGTAGGCATGGGCCAGGCCCCAGCACATTGCAATGATTTATGTCTCCTTGGAACTGCCAGGGCGACAGCATACTTCTTCCAAGTATTCTACTAGTTTTTCAGGATTCAGCACTTGTTCAGGGGTAAAGTTCCAGAACACTGGAGGTGTCCACTGTCCTAGGCATTTGCCCATGCTGTTCCACACACCCTTCCATTCATAACTATCCAGCCTTGGGGTAGATCTCCGGGTGATATTCTTAAAGTGCTTGCTAACCTTAGACAAAACTGAAACAATATTCCCAAGTACCACTAATAGAAGGATTTTAACTACCCAAGGATGTTCAAGATGCTGAAAAGTTATTGCAGTGAAGGAGGAAACATCATAGTAGAAGGCAGTGAAGGTGCCATTCTGTATTTCCTTCATAAAAAAACTTTCACAGGAAGAAGTATAATTGCTAATTGTCTCCACGAGATGGTACCCGAAACACAGCAATGGCTTTAGAACAAAGCTCAGATACCACATTAAGCTCAAGGTCAGTATCCTAAAAACAAATCTCCCAGGCAAAACATTACTAATCATTGCAGAGTACAGCAGCCTGCAAATGCCAACCCCAGTCTTTAACATGTACAGCAAAGATAAGAGCACGATGCAAATCGAACAAACTAACATCATGATCTGCAACTGTTAACAGATATAAATCCCTTAGTACGCTCCGATCTGTTATTATTTGAAACTCTTCGTGCCCCACACTGGGCACCAAAAAGGGCTGTCATGGTTTAGCCCTAGCCAGCAACTAA
>NW_010537100.1:0-6694 GCF_000687285.1 Phaethon lepturus | reverse complement strand
CCCGTCACCGCAACGGTCATCGCGCTTTTCCGTCAGGAGGTATAAATGAAGGGAGACAAACGAAAAAGTGAGTAAACAAACTTGCTAATCGTTACTATCCCCAAAAAGCGGCGCTGTCGTATTAAGACCATTTATTCCAGCCAGGTAAGCAAGTGTTTTCAAAATAAGCACAATAATAATGATACCATGAGCCTGCTGTTGTTCCCTGATAAATACATTAATTTTTTTCCCCTTTTTTTTGAGCTTCATCACTAATTTTTTCCGCACCAAGGTTTTTCCTCGGCCGTGTGCCATTCTGCCCCGCTGAAGATGCTCGTCTGAGACGACGTTTTGCTGTCTCTTCTCAGAACTCAACTATAAATAGTTTTTTTCCAACCACTCTAAGCGTACTGGGAGTAGGAAACTATTTGGGAAGGAATCAAACAAATGAGTAAATGTCAAAACATTTACTTGTATTGTTTGAATTACAAACTTTGCTTTTAAGTTATTATTGTCAGGGTATAATTGTGCCATTAAAACACTTGGTGTTTATGATTGTTGTTAGAAGAACAAACAGTGTTTTGTTAAAAAGACTCCTTCCTCCCTTCCCTCCATTACCTGGATCCAAGCCATCGGGCAAATAAAAAAAAATGGTTGAGACACTTAAAAAGGAGGAGGAAATTTGGATTTTGTTGATGTTTATTTGTTCTTTGACATTTACCTGCAGGGGAAAAAAGTTTCTGCTGTCCATGGGATAAAGGGCAGCAACCTTTTCTGCTGGAAACAAGTCATGGTTGACAGCCCAAAAACTTGAAAACTTTGTTGTATTTACCCCTTTATTTTTTTTCTTTTTGCAATTTTTTTGGTAGTACTTCAGGGTTGCCTTGGCGAGGTCACTCCTGTCACACTCATTAATGTCTTTTAACAGCCCTGAACGCGAGTGGGAGCTGGGAAGCGATCTCGGATGCTGCTGATGCTCCAGCTCTGGAGCTGGCGGCGCGATGAGAAAGCCAGCGGGTGTCTGTATTTTGGGTCGCGTGATCGTGGTGGGTACCTGGCTGCCTGCTCTGCTCCATCCGTTTGATGTAAGTTATTGAAATTTTGGGGAAGATACTAACTTTGAGTTTATCTACATGGTGTGAAATCCTTGGGGGTACATTCATCCCTGAGGAATAACACCATTGCCCTGCTCTTGATAAATTATCCAGTACTTTAAGGCTGGTTACATCACTCAGCTCTATTTGCAGAAAATACTTCTAGACAGTTTTCCTCTTGCTACTGGAGCCCCCTGATAACACGGCAACAATTTTTGAGGCAGCTTGTCCCAACGGACCGTCGCTTCTCTGCGCGGCCAAGCGCCGTTCCAGTGTGCTGATCTCCTGAACGCATTTTTATCGCTCGCCGTCCAGGCGCTACTGCAGGGCGTTGGCTTCGCGTCGAGGAAGCGGCGTTGCTAAAGCTGTCAGTGCTGCCCGGCGCTAGGCAAGCCCCATCTCACCCGATGGCTGTTCGGCCGTCCCCACTCCCCTCTCGGTATCGGCATCCTGCAGTGATACAGTGAGGAGCCTCATTTCGGGGTGGGCAGAGCTTGTTGTAGGAGTTTGCATCTCACTTGTTTATTTCAGACAGCAGATTCTCCTCCCAGATGTGGGAATTTGAGCTTTACGCGCAGGAGGGGACTCCCCCTGTGTACCGCTCTTTTTTTTTTCTCTCTTCCTCAAAATAGGAATCCGAACTGAAGAAGACCTTAAAATGCAGGAAGCTCTATGGAACCACCACCAAAGGGAGTGATGCTGTGAAGAGTGATAGAATCATGGAATCACAGAACTGTTTGGGTTGGAAGGGACCTTCAAGGGTCATCTAGTCCAACACCCCCCCGGCCCCCGCAATGAGCAGGGACATCTGCAACTAGAGCAGGTTGCTCAGAGCCCCGTCCAACCTGACCTGGGATGTCCCCAGGGATGGGGCATCTACCACCTCTCTGGGCAACCTGGGCCAGGGTTTCACCACCCTCACTGTGAAAAACTTCTTCCTTCTATCTAGTCTAAATCTGCCCTCTTTTAGTTTAAAACAGTTATCCCTTGTCCTATTGCAACAGGATGTATGTCTGTCGTCATCTTTCTCTCTTTTTCTTTTCTTCTTTCTTTCTCTTTTTCTTGGTAGACAGTAAGTTCTCCATGGGACAGCAATGTGCCCTGAAGGCCAAAAGAGCCAATGGTATCCTGGGGTGCATTAAGAAGAGTGTGACCAGCAGGTCGAGAAACGTTATTGTCTCCCTCTATTCTGCGCTGGTGAGGTCTCATCTGGAGTACTGTGTTCAGTTCTGGGCTCCCCAGTTCAAGAGAGGCAGAAAACTTTCGGAGAGAGTCCAACGGAGGGCTATGAGCATGACTAAGGGACTGGAACGTCTCTCGTATGAGGAAAGGCTGAGGGACCTGGGGCTGTTTAGTCTGGAGAAGAGAAGGCTGAGAGGGGACCTCATCAATGCCTATAAATATCTGAGGGGTGGCTGTCAGGAGGATGGAGCCCGTCTCTTCAGTAGTGCCCAGTGGTAGGACGAGGGGCAATGGGCACAAACTGCAGCACAGGAAGTTCCACCTCAAGATGAAGAGAAACTTCTTTATTGTGAGGGTGACGGAGCACTGGAACAGGCTGCCCAGAGAGGTTGTGGAGTCTCCTTCTCTGGAGACCTTCAAAACCTGACTGGACGCGTTCCTGTGCAACCTGCCCTGGGTGATCCTGCCTGGGCAGGGGGGTTGAACCAGATGATATTCTTGTCCCTTCCAACTCCTGCTGAGTTCTGTGATTCTCGTAAGCCCCCTTTTAAGTCCTGGCAGGCTGCAATAAGATCTCCGCGGAGCCTTCTCTTCTCCAGGCTTGAACAATGCCAACTCTCTCAGCCTGTCCTCAGAAGAGAGGTGTCCCAGCCCTCGGATCATTTCTGTGGTGTGTCCACACAACACGGTATCTGATCATGACATGTTGTGTCCTGCTGGTTCCGTTAGAAACCCCAGCCCTCTGGTACCCATAAAGCCTCATGTAGGTGCAGAATTGCTCAGCTGCTACTTTTTGCCTCTAAAGGTGCCCGAGTGGACATCGCCTGAGATGTCTGCCCTGTCTGTGAGAGGTCAAAGTGCTGCTACAGCTGGTGGAGCTCAGATCAGCAGCTCCCAGGTGTCTCATTTAGGGCGAGTCCAGCCACTGCCCAGGCGTCACGGGTGAGAACTCCATCGCGGTACTGGGAGCCGAGTGTCCCTCGTGTGCATAGCCACCAACATTCAGGTGCCTTCACCTGGAGCTGCGTCCTGTAGGTGCCTGAGGCTATTAGAGGTGTTACCCCAGGCGCCCGTGTGGGGCTGGCAGATGCGATACGGGGCTCGGGGTAGACCTGTCCCCTGCCCCGGTGGCAGCGGAGGCTCGGCTGGGCTGCTCTGACTGCAGCCAGCTCGCTGCGGGAGAAGAAACGCTGACCGGTGTCATCAAGAGACTTACCTTTGCCAGCACGGGCCGCCGCCGCCGGTGCTCTCCCCTGCACACGAGGGAAAGCCCGTGCAGCCACGGCAGTTGGGGTACCCAAGGAGGCTGCTCAGGACTGCGGTTTTCCACTTGCTGGTCCTACCTCCTAGGGCCGGTAGCCACTAAGCAGTCCCTTAACAGGCTCTTCTCTGGTTAATTTGATTAAATCAAACCAAATATCCCCATTTTGGGGACGGACATTCATTTCTGAACCCTTGACTTCTTGGGCAGCTCCTGGCTGACAACAGTAATGCCGTGAAGGAGCGGTGACTGCGCGGGGCCACCGCGCGTCCTTGCTCGCACCTCTTCGGGGAAAGGAGTGCTGCCAGCTGGCAAGGGCAGCCCGTGTCTGGGCTCCTGGCTGCAGAGCTGCCCTGTAGATCAGTGGCACTGTCCAGCCGAGCTGGTTGCCCTCCTTGCTGCGCCGGTATCCAATTTGTTAAATTACATATATATATATATATATGCACACTCATACATCTTTCTCATATAACTGTTCATAGTAAGCTAAAGATCTGATGTTCTCTCCTGGGAAGCAAGACTCGAATGCATCGGTAAGACTTTCATAACCCACCTGAAGAGAAGTTTGGTGTCTTTATTATATTAATCCAGTAAGTGATTATTAAATTGATACGAGTTGCTGGAAGTTGTAGCCCTGAAGTGATGGAAATGAAGCCCAGGTAGCCAAGTAGGGGATCTCAGAGGTGGCTTTGGCATTTCTGACCTCTGCTCTGAGAAGCTCTGCGTGTGGTGACGGGGCCCCGGCTTCCTCCTTGGGCTGGCGGCAGGAAAGCCCTCTCCTGGGAGGAGGACCCGGCGGCCAGCCTGGTCGGGGAGGATCAGTCCCCTTCGCTCTGTGAATTCAGCTCTGCTCCAGGCAGAGCGCCGTTCCTCGTTCCTCCTGCGACAGCCTTTCTTTTCCAGTGGCAAGATGGACGCAACAGCAGGACTTAGAGAAACTCTCAACTTATTGTAACACCCGAGAGGTGTAATTGTCTGTGGTTTATTGTTCAGGTTGGCCCCACATCCCACGCCCTGAGAAACTAAGGTGAGACTCGCAGCTAGTGATAAAACCCAACGTAAAATCAAACCAGCTTTTGGTTTCAGAGGAAGCATCGCTGTTGCCTGCGGAGTGGCCGGTGCAGAGCTCGGGCTTTTGTTAAAGGACGTACCCGGAGCCGCCACGCTGTGCACACAGTGCCCGTTTCCCGGGCTTAGGTGTGCTGGAAATCTCATGCCATAAATAAAAATTAAACCTAACCAGGCAAGCTAAATTCATTTAGGAAGGCAGGAAATGTTCCACAGTAATGAAGTTTGTGTCATAAAGCCTGAAGACCCTATTGATCCTCTGCCCTTGTGCTGGCTTGTATATGGAAACAGAAATGTGCTGACAGCTGTTTCCTAATAGATGTTTAAACATGAAGAAATAATCTCCCTCCTGCCGTCACAGCTTGTACGAATACTCTGTTCCTTCTGGTGTCATTCCACCCTCTGAGCATCAGTACAATGGGTGGCTGCTTGTTGTTAATCAGAGAGTATGAACAACTCGTTGCACAAGTGAGTCTAAGCTTCCAGGCTGCTGGTTTTTCTCCTCAGCTGGCAGGAGAAGATTACCTGAAATGCTCCCGCCGGGCTCGGTGTGGTGGTGGGAGAGGAAGGGTGACTCAGGATTAGTGCAGAAGCCTGGGACCCAGAAGGTCAAGCTCATCTCTGCTCCTTTATTCCTGGCTTACCGGCACTGCCCTCATTTCCCAGCTGGGAAACACAGCCCTTGCCCTTCCGTGCAGGGATGGATAAGCGGGCAGAGAACAGATTAAAAAAAACTCTTACACAGTTTTCTGATGCTCACAATAACAAAAGCCCAAAGAGTAGAGAGCTTCCATTGAAATGACGGGAAAAAATACATCATCACGAATGTTTGATGGTGAAGCTGACCTCCCACAACCTCTGAGGAAACGAGCGATCCCGTTGTAACGGAGATCTCTGAGGCTGAATCAGAGAGGGAAGTGACTTGCCCAGGAAGCCACCGCCGGCGGCGAGAGCAGGGCTGTGAGAGCCGCTGGTAAGCAGGCGCTGGGCTATGCCCGGCCAGAGCTGGGGTCGCCGAGGCCCGGCGCAGCTCGGTGCCGGCTCTGCTGGCACACGAAGGGTGCTCGCACCCTGCCACGCAGCTGCGCTGAGCTCCGTAAAGCGTCCGAGCTGCTCCTGGGCTGAACAAGCCGTGGCTCAAGGCGAGGGGACCTGCTCTAGGGTCTGTGTGAGGCTTTGCCCGGGAGCGCGGTGACAGCAGGAGATGGATGTGCGCTTATGGGGAGAGCTTGGATGTGGTTTGTGAATCAACTCACAGAATCATTAAGGTTGGAAAAGGCCTTTAAGGCCATAAAGTCAAGTCCAACCGTCGACACAAAACCACCATGCCCACTGAACCATGTCCTGAAGTGCCACATCCACATGTTTTTTGAACACCTCCAGGGATGGCGACTCCACCACCTCCCTGGGCAGCCTCTTCCAATGCCTGGCCCCCCCCTCCGTAAAGAAATTTTTCCTAATATCCAATCTAAACCTCCCCTGGCGCAACTTGAGGCCATTTCCTCTTGTCCTATCGCTGGTTACTTGGGAGAAGAGGCCAACACCCACCTCACCACAACCCCCTTTCAGGTAGTTGTAGAGAGCGATAAGGTCTCCCCTCAGCCTCCTCTTCTCCAGACTGAACAACCCCAGTTCCCTCAGCCGCTCCTCATCAGACTGGGGCCCCAGTCCCCACACCAGCGTCGTTGCCCTTCTCTGGACACGCTCCAGCACCTCAACATCCTTCTTGTAGTGAGGGGCCCAACACTGAACACAGGATTCAAGGTGCGGCCTCACCAGTGCCGAGTACAGGGGCACGATCACTTCCCTACTCCTGCTGGCCACACTATTCCTGATACAGGCCAGGACGCTGTTGGCCTTCTTGGCCACCTGGGCACACTGCCGGCTCATGTTCAGGACTCACAAACACAAAGGTGATGTTCAGCAGCAAGCTGGCCTTCCTCCCGGGTCCGGCTGGTCTGTGGCTGAACCATCCCTTGCCTGCGGCCAGCCCCGTCCTGTCCGTCTCAGCGGCTTTTTCAGTAACTCTGCTCTACTCCTCCGTTTGCAGCCCAGGAAGGGGAGAGGAAGGGTGCCCGGGCTCGCCGCGACGGCAGCGCCCAGGGGCTGG
>NW_010537099.1:11362-29155 GCF_000687285.1 Phaethon lepturus | reverse complement strand
AAAAGCTTTACTAAAGTCCAGGTAGACAATGAAAGAAAAAAGAAAAACATGAAAGAGCAAACAGAGGAAAGACAGCATTATCCTGAGCCTGGCACATATAATATCTATATCTTGTTCTCCACAGCTTCTTTCCACAGAATAAATTCTTTTCCGCAGAATAAATCCAGGATATCCCCTAACTGCATTACTCAGACAGATGTGGCTGTTATCCTTATGCTGTGACACAAACAAGCAGAAAGGAAATACTGAGGTGGCAGTGTAGAAAGGAGAAAGGAGAATGGATTCCCCACCCATGTCTTGGAAGGTGAGGCAAAGCCAGGAAGATTCCTACTTTTAGAAGATTCATACACATTTCTAACAAACTAGCATATAGACAAACTGTAATTAGGTATCCTGAGTTCTTCTGCTGACTTAGAAGATACAGACCAGAGGGCAGCAATTTGCATAGAGGTGTGTCCTGGTTTCAGCCAGGATAGAGTTAATTTTCTTCACAGAAGCTAGTGTGAGGCTGTGTTTTGGATTTGGGATGAGAAAATGTTGATAACGTACTGATGTTTTGAGTTGTTGCTGAGCAGTCAAGGACAGTCCAGCTTCTCGTGCTGGCCTGCCAGCGAGGGGGCTGGGGGTGCACAGGAAGCTGGAGGGGACACAGATGGGACAGCTGACCCCAAAGGGATATTCCGGACCATATGGCGTCGTAGTCGGTATGTAAAGCTGGGACGAAGAAGAAGGAAGGGGTGGAGGGACGTTCGGAGTGATGGCGTCTGTCTTCCCAAGTCACCATCACGCGTGATGCAGCCCTGCTTCCCTGGGGATGGCTGAACCCCCGCCTGCTGATGGGAAGTGGTGAATGAATCCCTTGTTTTGCTCTGCTTGCATGTGGGGGTTTTGCTTTACCTGTTAAACTGTCTTTATCTCAACCCACGAGTTTTCTCACCTTTCTGATTCTCTCCCCCGTCCCACTGTGGGGGAGTGAGCGAGCGGCTGCGTGGGGCTTAGCTGCTCGCTGGGGTTAAACCACAACAAGGTGCTTGCATTTATTGCCTCTAGAAAAGACCTGAGATTGTCTCCTTCTACCTCATCCTTCAGAGTATTTTCTTCAGTATTTCCTTCAGAGTGACATTGATTCCCAGGCTGAAGATATAACTCAAATTGATTGAGAAAATGTAAACCCTATGGCTTTTATATGCTAAGTTAGAATAAAATATAAAAATAGTAACATAAGCTGCATTTAGTATGTGGTCCAAACACTTACCATGTGCCAAAATTCTCCATGCAAATAAAACATTTGTGGAGGGAAATGAAGAGTCTGTTTGTTTTTATTGCTTCTGTAAACAAGCATTGTCAACTCCAAGCTCCCTGGAGTATACATGCTGGCTGTAGACAGCTATGTCTGCACATCACTATTAGAGATTTTTCTATGCCAGTGATTCAGTTTGGACAGAACTGAAACTTCCACATTTCCCCAACTACTGACAAAATAAACACTGAAAGAAAGGGATGATTTTCCTCGAGCTTTTCTGCTTTGTTCTGGAGCAGGCTCTGGTTACAGTGTGATTTTCCAATGGGAAGAACTGAGATGAGAGTGAGAACTAAGTCAGTCAATTAGAAAACTGAGATTTGTGCGATGCCCTTGGAGACATCTCAATGAGACTTTATACCATGGCCTCCTCGTTCCTGTACTTCAAGAGTCTGTATTCTACTAAACTATTTACAGTCTATGTAAACTAAGAACGAGTGGAATGAGAGTGTTTTGAGAAAGAAGCGCTGAGGTTGCCCTTTCCTCCTTTTCCATCCCTGGCAGATAGATAGTGTTTTCAGTGAGACTGATTCCATGCAGCTATACTTGTGGGGTTGAATTTCTCTTCTATTAATTTTTTTTCCTGCCATTCCCTCATGCTGCTTGCCTGTCCAGTAAACCTTTAAAAGGCCCAACCCCACCTTCAGATTAAACACTTGCAGCTGACCACAACCTCCTTTACCAAAGCTTTGTCATCGAAGCCCTTAGTTCAACTCCTGCAATAATTCTTTCTCCTGTATGTTTACATTCCTTATATTCCCACTTCAAACGCTTCACTGCATGGCCCAGGCTTTGTGACCATACCTAGGCTATATAAATATACCAGGGCACACTTATTTTTTGCAGGTTTTCTGTCTCCCTGTCACTGGATCAGCAGGAGCAGCTGGGCAAGCAGGGCTCACCCGCCCCAGCATGCTGTCCTGTGGGATCACTGCAGCCGTGCAGCACCGTGAGATTTTGAAATACATCCTCAGCACTTTGCTTGGACAGCACAGGGGGAATTGCTGCATTGTGCTATATGTAGTCAGACCTTTTGGAGTTGTGCCTGGGGACAAAGTCACGTTTTCAAAGTTTCTGCACTCCTGGGAGCTGGCTTGTCTCCCCTCTTTCCATTGTGTTTCATTTCATGCCCTCTTTTAATTTCATTTACAGTAGGAAAAAAGAGAAAAAAGAGAGAGAGGACAACAATTTTGGTGCAAATTGGGTGGCCCAAGAATTTGGGCAGTAATTAGGAAATCTACAATATGCAGCAGCTGGTGGTGGGATCTCACCTATTTCCATTCGTAACTGAGAACCTTGCACATGCTCCTAAAATCCTTTTGCTGCTGTTAACATTCTTGTCGCCACTGCCAGAGCTTCTTTGTTTCAGTGGTATTCCAGCTAAACCCTGCTCATCCACTACCTTGTATTTATTATGCTGTCTGTTTGGAGATACGCATAGAGGAATGTCTCCCAGAGACCCACCAGTCCAGCTGACAGGACAGGTCTCCTTGAAGCTGCCAGGCAATCCAAAGTACTGGAAGGTGGGAAAGCAAATGTCAGAGAGGACAAACCCCGGTGTCACACGCTTGGGGAGGGAAGCTGCAGCTGCCTAGGAAGCCCTGTCATCACAGAGGGAGGGGAGGTGAAAAGATGGGAGTGGGAGTGAGAGGACCTGACCTTGGGAGTGGGAGGACCTGACCAGGTAGCAAGAGCTGTGCTGGAACAGAAATGCCTCCACACCTACTTTGGTGAAAGCCAGTTGCTCTTACATCACTATAAATGGGTTTAATCGTATGTTCAGGTGCCAAATGATTCCTCCAAAGATTTAGTTATTAAAAAAAATATCAAAGGAAATAAAGATTGTGGGTGCAAGGTACTTCTGAGTAAAGTCACTGAAGTTAATCCTTACCAACTGTGACGAGGACAAGCCTTTTTTTACCAGTACATTGTGAGCTTTCAAAGTGTTTTGCTAACATTTTTGACCTGTCGCTTAATGCTCTTCTCTCAGACAATTGCCTGCCAATAACTAAGGAAATAGTAGCAATAACAAGAAGGCTGCCTTAGATCGATGATGGTGTCAATTGTACATGGGTATGGCTCATGATCCTACATTTTTTTTTCCAATCATGACACTTATATTTTATTGTTTCAAGCACAGTTTTAGCAGCACTTGGTGTTCTGTAGTAAAGAATCTGATGTGGCAGCTTGCCACAAGTAAACATTTTTCTTTTTTTTAGAATAAAACCAGCATAAGATTATAAGGGATTTATCCAGGTTTTGGACCAAAAAAAAAGCTTTAGCTGAGACTGATTTTGTAAGGGCAAAAATATCATGTAATAATTCTTCCCCCTCCCTATAGCATCATTGATTCAATGCACATTCACCTGGTTTCTTAAGAACATTATTAACTGTAATTCCTTCAGAGTAATGAGATTTAATAATACCTTTCATAGTTACATATACTCCCTAGCTTCAGGGCATTTCCAATTGAAGGTAAGCATGATTGGACCTGAGACAAGAGTGCAGGAAAAAGAGGGTGTGGAGATTATTAACCAGGAGACAAAGGTAAGAGCAATTGCCCAAAGACCCGAGCTTTTCTGAAAGGATTATCAAAAAGGAAAAATAATTTAAGTATTGGAATGCAGTACATGCCAGGAGAGCACGGGGCTGTTAAGACAGAAGGAGCAATCTGTGTATCAGACCCAGAGGTGGCTGTAATAATGAAGACAATGCTTATACAATACTTGATCTTTTGAAAGACAAGAAAAAAAGAGGGCAGGAATAAAGGAATAATGGGGGAGAGGATGGCAGAAACAGAAAAAAGGGAAAAATCTGCCTCTTGGATTTCAGGTGACGACCTGTAGCAGGAAAAGCTGGAAAAAATACTGCCTTCTGTTTGGTTTTCACTGACTGTTGTCAATCCCTGCCCTCACTGTTCACGCAGCACTACCTCAGTCTCTGTGCAGGTCTCGTAACGTAGTACCAGGACACGAAGTCCCGCAGCGCGCCAGCCGTGAGCAAACAAGCGTCCTCAGTGCGGGGCGGGCCCCTCCCGCCGCACGCTGCTCGAACCGGAGCCCGCTGCGCAGGTGGCAGGGGAAGGCGGACACTGAGGGACTTCGAGATGGATTTTTGTGGCCTCTCGAGTCCGTGTGACGTTTCTGTTCTTGCAAGGGGCGACCCCGTACACCCCCCGCGCAGGGACCGGGTAACACTTCCATCTAGTGGACAGTCTGGCAGATCTATGCTGGGCCACAGGCTGTCTTTGACTTCTCACCATTTTATAAAAAGTTCCTTAAAATGGTGGTATCCAATTCTTCTGCATCAATATGGTGGAGATCAGCTCATCTGGGAGAAAAACTATCAGGTTTCTACCTGGGTATCCAAATTCAAAAAGTTTGATTCGATAGCGTTGGTTGCTGTGGGTGCAATACCTTGAAACTTGGTATTTCATCCAGGAACGCTAAGGTAGGGTTTAGGTAGGGCTGATAGGCTTGAACGTTTTAAATTTAAGACAGATCGTTTCCAAACCTAATTCCAGTTCTACTGAAGCTAATTCAAAGTTTAGATCAACAAGTAGATCAAGGAAAATCCATGACCTACAGGCTAGGTAAAAAATTAACTCAAAATCTTCTATTTGCTTATGTCGGAGAAAAAAACTCTGTTTGTCAAAGTGTTAAAACTAATTCTGGAGAAAAAAGGAACTGCGTGATCACCTTGGAAATATTCAAAGGGGTTTTTAGGAGAAGAAAATTTTCTTCTATCTCTTCTGCACAACAATCACAGTAAATCCCAGAGAAACAGTCTGGCAGCATCAACACACTTAATGAAGATTGCAAGAATGAGATGGATGCTCTTTCTCTATTTATCACAGTTGTAAGGATTAAAATTACTAGGTACAGTATGTATTTCTGAAGTCCCCTTCTATTTCAAGCCTCTATACACAGATTGTAAAAAGAAATTAAAAAAAACCCCACCAAACAAAAACAAACAAACAAAAAACCCCAAATACCCAAGCCTCAGTCCATGAAGGGGGTTAATATCTCCGTCCTCTGCTTTCCGAAGAGCCTTTTATCAGAGTGAATCTGACAGCTGACTTAAGGTGACCGCTATCATCTTGCAAAGAAAATCCCCAAGCAAAGAGCTGAATCAGCAGATGAATTAGCACAAATGCTCAGATTACTCTGGCTTGGGGGTAAAGAGGGGAAAGGAAGGGAGGGAAGAGAGAGAGATATATCTTCAGATTCTGGCTTTACTCCATAATTCAAATCCATCTGATTAGCCCTCAAAATTACAGTTGCTAGAGTTTTCATTAGACCACTGCCATTTTAAATGCTGCTCTTTCCTCTACAGACAACCATTATTTTTTCCAGCAGTATGTGAAAGCCAGAAAGAGCTATGGCAAAGGAAAAGCAACTTCCAGGTGGCAATCTGCCACCCTCACTGAAGAGACATTGTTCACAGGCTCCCAAAGCAGAGCTGCCACCCTCCATCACTCTGCCTGTACGATGCTGTCCCACATGGTCAACGCAATGCTGCCTTTAGGTCTGGGGTAGCAAACCTCTAAATTGCCACACACACCCCACTTGCAAAAACACGGACTCATAGGAACTGCAGTGCTTGTAAAGGGCAATGGTAAGTCAGTTCAAAAGTGAAGCTGAAACAAGCTCTAAACCAGGAAACATCCCAAGCAAGCTGTATGGACCATGTTTACAGGTCTGAGATGGCAGCAGGGAATGTGATGCATAGGGTTGAATGATTCCAGCTGCCAGATTGCTGCAAGCTAAAATAAACATACCACTGTTTCCAACTGGTGGTCTGGTACCATCTAGGGATTAAAACAAAAAGGGGCTAAACTGAGGTAAAAAGCAATGGCAAAGGATTCATAGATTTCATGTGGATTCCTGGCCCTTCTTATATGTATCGAGATTGTCCTGAAAGTTGCTGTGAGCTTGAACACAGAGTTTAAGAGCTTCTTATTCTACCTTCAAAATAAGCCAGGAAAGCCTGAGAGGACAACTGGGGATCATGCTGGCTGGAGTAACTTGCTGGGTGTTTTGAGCATGTTTACCCTGATTTCTACACTGGTCAGAGAAACAGGAACAGTGTATATTTAGCATATCTCTAAGAGAGAAATTATGACTTGTCAAATTTTGAGTTGTTTATTAAAATTTGAAGACTGTTTACAAAAGCAAAAATCTGGAACAAGTAATTTTGAAGCATGATTGAAATAGCTCCTGCATCCTTTCCTAGCACTTCAGCTCCTGGACCATGCTGCAGACAGCCCATGCAAGCAAGAAGCATCAGCTCAGCGGATCTCTCAGAGAGATTTCAAGAGGACCACAAAATAATGAAATAGAGAAGGCAATAAAGAGATGTGTAATTTGGCCAGCATAGATGAGCTTCAAAAATCCAAGCCAGTATTAACCAAGTTCAGATGATTAGTAGGAATCAAATGACACAAAGATAGCTCTCCCTCCTTCTCTAAATATGTTTGCTCCAAACAGTAAGTATCTTGGAGAGACAAAATTTATGCTTCTCTGAAATAAACTGTGGAGGCAAACAGGACTTCCCACTGTAACAAATGACTGCAGTAAGCATGGGAAGGAGGCTGATGACTCACTTTTGCAGACCAGGAATAAGGTAGGCATTGCTGAAGAGGTGCTGGAGAAATTGCCTAAGACAGAAACATTTAACAAGAAGGGCTGGAGGAGTGGGCATCAGGTGAAAAACTTAACATCTTGCTGGCAGGGGTGCACGGGGTGTCTCCCCAATATGAGGATCACCTACATCCTACCACATGTTCTGAAAAATCTGGTCAGAGATTATGTGACCTGGGCATCCAAAATGAGGGAGGATTAAAATCGCCCTCTTTGCTTTAGCTCCTTCTCTCTAAAACAGGGGTCAAAATATCCGCTCCCTCCACAGGGCTGAAAACAAGATGTTGTAAAACACCAGTGGCTTTATCGTGTGCCATAGCCAGAAGGATCTGGTAATTTTCAAGTCGTCTGGATGCAGGAGGTAAAACTTGAGTCACCCACTGCTAGTGAAGAGAAAATGAATTATTAACTACTTAGTCACAGTTGCTTGCTGCTGCTCTGATTGGTCCAGGGACAACCACCATTCTCAGGAATCCTGGAAAGTCACACAATGTGCAACAGCTGAAGGAAGTGCTGGGAAAGTGTATTTTGCAAGAAAAGTTACTAAAGCTGACAGCCCTCCTCTGCATTATAACTTCCAAGGGAACATTGTATGCAGGGATCTGGAATGCATATACAGTCCTGGGATCCGCAGGTTTTTAACGGTTGTTTTCTGCAGCTGCACAAAGTGTCATCTGACATATCTATACTCCACAGGGATCATTTTTCCCAGTAATTGGAGTATGCTTGATAGGCTACAGTCTGCTATGCCTCTTGGAAAGAATATGCCTTGACTGAGAAGTATCAGGGTCTTCTGTGCTTTTGAGGGGGAACAGAAAACCTGTAGCTATGGCAGAGGTGCTGTCATTATGGGGTTAATTAGGCATTAACAACTGAGGCACAGCATGCATTTTCTGGAGATTAATGACCATCTGGGAGAAACTGATGTCCTAGGAAACCCTGATTATTAGTGTTGAGGGCTTGTCCTTTCTCAAGGTTATTCGTATGCCCGCAGGGTATGGCTGGATCAGAGTCCAAACGCCTGCTCAAAGGCCCTGAGGAGTTTCTGCCAGGCTCTGCAGCTTGTGGTTTGCAGCCAGATGCTGATAAACTAATGCTAGTGAGAAAGGTTTTGAAAGCATTTGGAGACTACTGTTGAATGAGAGGTAAAAGATTCACAGACCAGGTACATTTTAATCTTTTCAGTTTATAATATCCATCAATTAATTTGCTTTACAATAAAGGTTTTTCCCTTGACCTCACAAGCATCTCTTTTGCTGGGGTCAGTCCCCAAATGTGCCAGTACCATGGTGTCTCAGAGTTCTGCCTGCCGTAACTGCCAGCAAGAGATGTCTCAGAAAAAATGTGGGAATTGCAGGATAATCCACCCAAGTGGGGAGGTTGTCTTGCTTTGGTATGAAATTGGAAGGTTTATATTTTCAATATTTTTATAAACACACTTTATATATACACACATATGTATATCATAGAATCACAGAATCACTAAAGTTGGAAAAGACCTTTAAGATCATCAAGTCCAACCATCAACCCAACACCACCATACCCACTAAATCATGTCCTGAAGTGACACATCTACAAATTTTTTTAACACCTCCAGTGATGCTGATGCCACCACCTCCCTGGGCAGCCTGTGCCAATGCTTGACCACTCTCTCAGTAAAGAAATTTTTCCTGATATCTAGTCTAAACCTCCCCTGGTGCAACTTGAGGCCATTTCCTCGCATCCTATTGCTAGTGACTTGGGAGAAGAGACCAACACCCACCTCACCACAACCTCCTTTCAGGCAGTTGTAGAGAGAGATGAGGTCTCCCATTAGCTTCCTCTTCTCCAGACTGAACAACCCCAGTTCCCTCAGCCGCTCCTCAGAAGACTTATGCTCCAGACCCCTCACCAGCTTCGTTGCCCTTCCCTGGACACGTTCCAGCAACTCAACATCCTTCATGGAGTGAGTGGCCCAAAACTGAACACAGTATTCGAGGTGCGGCCTCACCAGTGCCGAGTACAGGGGTACAAGCATGTGTACAGAAAGATATATGCATACAGAAAGAGAGAGGAAGAGAGAAATTACATGATGATGATGCAGTCCACAGAGGTCTGATCATTTTGTACCTTACAAAATAGTTAGATTATGTTACCATGTCACTACAGCTTCCCAAGACAGGTGATGCAGCATGGCTCTGTGTTTTCAAATAGGCTTGACAATTACAAACATTTTCTTCCTGTTTCCTTGCGTTATCTTGAAATCTGAACCAAGGAAAACAAAATTCCACCAATTCTTTTCTGAAGTTAGTATTCTTACTCTTTCTCATGCATGTATTTCTAAACCTACCTATAAATGATTTTGTTTTGCCATCTCTGGAGGTTTTCTATGTTTGGCAGTAGGAAGCAAAAGGTTTCATGGGCTGCATAAGCTGAGGCCCAGGTCTTTTCCCTGTGCTTGTGGGCATAGAAACTCCTAACGTGCATGTCAGTGTTGTCCTTCCAGCCCACACTAAGAACTATTCACCAGATGAAAGTCATCTGCCATGAAATGCCCCCTTAACATAGCTCTGTATCTCTGCCATTCTTAAGCAATCTCAGTTTTATGTCATTTTGTGTGCCCATCCTCAGCTCTTAACTGACTTGTGTGAGAGGACCTCTGCTCCGGCATACAGACGCATACAAAGCTGCTGATGTTTTCCCTCTGGTCTGGAGATCCTCTGCTTCATTAGGGTGCCCAAAAAAGTTCTGGAGGCATTTACAGGGGCAGATAAGCTGCCCTTCCTCTCCTGCTGGAGATTAGGACTCTTGTTCCCCTTTCTGTGATAGAATTAGGTGAAATGAATACACTCTGGCTTTTCAGTTGCCTCTGTTCATGGCCTGCTGCATTGACTGAGATGCTGAATTAGTTCACCCCAGCAGAAATTCTTCTGAAATTACCTGAAATTGCTTTTTACTTTATGTCCCTCAATTGCTTCCAGTCAGGCAATTTTCCAAGTTTTTTTTTTAACTCGTAATACATTTTCTTTTATTCCTTTGTTCTTTATCGTCTATTTTTTCAGAATTCAGAACACTTATTTCAGAAGTGTTTCACCTTGCCCTCTCCACAGGCAGGGCCACTATTGTGCACTGCCATCCACACCACACAGCAGAGTCCTGAACCAGTAAGAAAACCTGAACTGGGGGTAAGAAACTTGACAGTTGCTGAGAAGGCTGTCAGCAGTTAAACACCATTAAGTCCCATCTGCTAGTGCCCGCCAAAAATTGCATGTGTAGATCGAACAAACCCACTTTCCAAACCAGTGAAGAAAGTGTGGCTGAGCAAAGTGAAAATAAGGCTCCCCAAAATTTTTAACTTACTTTGGCTCAAGCTATAAGCACCTGAGTAGTGTGACATATTTAGAGCCCGTTTCTGCTTGATGAGAAGCAGTAGTGTTTTGAGACATAATAATGGATCACATCAAAAGCAAATCACCTAAATCTATTTTTCTTCCCAGCAGAAATGATCAACTGAGTTTTAAATAGCTTAACGAAGTGTGCATTTGTCAATTATTTGGCTTCAACCTGTAGGTACAGACAAGTCTGGCCTTAAGTCCAAGCGATGCATTCAGCTGGCATCCTGCTCCATCTTTATTCACTCTGGCTCTTCCCTGGCTCACCAGAATTTTCCCAGACATTGAAAAATTCTTTTATGATTACTTAGCAAAGTATATGTCTTCAAGTGTTTAAAACCTAGGACTTTTCAGTGTATCCCAGCTACTGACAATACTGTTGAACACAACTGTCTTCTGCACAGTAATATCCAGTGTCTGATAAGCCCACGTGTGGGCAGGCTGTGCTCAGGGGGTGGGGACCAGCATCTTTTGCTGGTAACAGGTTTTTGTTATCAGATAATCTGAGTGTTTGGCGTATGTCCATAGGGCCATTTAAGTATTGACTCCTTTAATGAATATTGTATGTCCTAAAACCCTTAAAGGCTTAACCAAACCCCTTCATGCTTATGCTCCATTTCTCCATGAGGCTACTGAAAACAAATGGCGTTGTGTTATCAATTATAAATCTGTCAAACCAAATGAAACATTATTTTCAATGTTATATTATTTAAACGTTTTCTCATTTTTATTTTGATTGTTTGCTAAAAGTCTCTAGAAGTAAAAACAGAAGGGAGGAGAAGGGGCAAACAGCAATACAAATAGCCAAAATATCTCCCCATCCCTCCTCCCCAGGGAGACATCCTGGCCCCAGTGAAACACACATCAAAAATGACCATTGTTTCAAGCAGGCATTTTTTCATTCTTAGTCTTTATGGGCTGAATAAAATTGTAACTATTCAACTAAGCAAAATCAGAGCAAGTTCCCACCCTTTTTGAATGCCTGATACTAAATTTCATTCTGTCTCTTTTTTAAAAAAAATCAAGAAATGGATGTGTTTTAAGAACATAAGCTAACAAAGCTATGACGTATTTCTCAGACCCTGGAAGAAAAAAGATTTTACACCTTGTCTCTTTATATCTTGTCTACTATGTCAAGGTCTTGGTCACCCCCGCCAGCCTAATTGCTTTCCAGAGAGCCCTATTTGCCTGTAACATCCTAAATTGCACTGACAGTCTGTTTAGAGCAATCAAATAATTTGTGACAAATGCAATTGCTCCAAGTGAAAAAACATTAAAGTTCTGGAGCTTATTTAGTTTATTTCTTTATGTTGAGCACATTCAAATAATAGTAAAAGTCTTTGTGTTATTGTAACATAAATAATAATAGTAAACAACATTTTTTTTCTTCCCATTCAATCCTTGCTCTCTATTTGTGATCAAAGTACCTGCTTGTAGGCGCAGCCATTGAAGCGTACAGCAGCTTACATTTACTGATATGGTTGGCTGGAGTAAATGGAGAAAAGACTGGACTAATGCTAAATAGCTCAGCACTAGTTGCAGAGCAGATGTGCTGCTATGTAAGGGCACAGAACGAAGCAGTTCAGGCCCTGATTTTAGCTTTGTTCAGTTAGTTACTCTGAAGCAGGCATAACTGAGGTCTTTCCAAGCTGGAATATTCAAGATGGTAATTGCACCATTATTAACTCAATGGCCCTTAACCATTGCTTGAGTTAATATGATTAGCCACAAGAGCTTGAATATACATAATATAAAACATTCCTTTTCTTAGGATATGCAAAGCTGATCTTTAAGCACCGCTGTTCCTTTGCAAGGTTATTTGCAAGTTTTATAGGGGCTGTGACTCACAAAGGGGAACAGCGCTTTATAACGCCCACGTGCCCTTTGACAAACTTATTCTGTGGCTATTGTGTTGTTCTAATTAAATTTTGTTGAGGTTAGTAATCCAGGAACTGTGGCCAAAGGGGAGCGTCAGTGATATAACTATATATTGCAGAAGATTCTCTCTTTTCAATTATCATGTGACATTGCACCTTTCTTTATCTAGCTGGCCATAGGTTCTGTTCAAAGGCATGCATGCACAAACACGGATAGCAAAATAGTCACGCCTTCATGGATCATAAAAATGCCTATGCATTAAATTTGCTGGGATTTGATATTTTAAGAGAGACCATCTTATCAAAGACAGGTGAGCAAGGAACCCCATCCCTGGAAACATTCAAAGTCAGGTTGGACAGGGCTCTGAGCAAACTGATGTAGTTGACTAGATGACCTTTAAAGGTTCTTCCCAACCCAAACTCTTCTATAATTCTATGAGTTTCTGCCTGTCTCTGTAGCTGGTATAGTGCTGTGTTTTGGATTTGGGATGAAAATAATGTTGATAACATACTGATGTTTTTAGTTGTTGCTAATCAGTCAAGGACTGTCCAGCTTCTCATGCTGTCCTGACAGCGAGCAGGCTGGGGGTGCACAGCAAGCTGGGAGGGGACACAGCCAGGACAGCTGACCCAGGCTGGCCAAAGGGATATTCCATACCATATCATGCTCACTATATAAAGCTGGGGGAGTTTCCGGGGAGGGTCTGTGGCTCAGGAGCTAACTGGGCATTGGTCAGTGGGTGGCGAGCAATTGTGCTGTGCATCACTTGTTTTGTATATTCTTTTATAATTATTATTTCTTTTTTTTCCCCCTGTCCTATGAAACTGTCTTTATCTTGATCCATGAGTCCTTCCTTTTTTTTAAGATCCTCTCCTCTATCCCACTGATGATGAGGAGGGTGAGCGAATGGTTGTGTGGTTGTTTTTAGCTACCTGCCAGGTTAAACCACACCACAGACAAACCACTGCCTGCAGTTGAATGGTTGCCAGTGCACAAGTATCCCCGACGTATAACCCCATGCAAGTGGGGTCATAGGGACTGAGGAAGGATTCTCCCCAAACCTGGTTTAATCTTAATGCTTTGTATACATGGTTGATAGTGGCACAGCATTGAGGGAAGCGGGGAGAAAAGACAACAGATAATCAGGGCTCATACTTGATTTCCTCAGATAATTAGAAGGTTTTCTGTGATTTACCATGGTATAGGCAAATCCAGGCAACAGGACTCCTGAGCTGACTTGGTAGATGGTATTCAGGTACAGTGCTTTGCAGGCTGTGAGGCAGATGACATACAGCCTGGCAACTCCTCTGCTTTGCAATTTCATTTAAATCTAACAGCTCTTGACAGCAGACCATGACCAATAGGGACAAAAAATAAAAGTCTAACTCTAATGGGACAAAACTTAGACACATGATCTGAGCACATGCATGGTGAAATACAGGTAACAGTAGAAAATATTTAGGGGCCATAGTACTTTGTTCTACTATGGTGCAGTAGGTACCCACAAAGCTAGGAACTGTCTCAGGGGAACCTTGGCAAATCACAATTTCATTCCTGTGTACATAGAAAGTAAGAGCACATCAAAGATATTCCCTATGACAGTTTCTCATCAAAGGTTTCTGTTTCTTGCTGAAGAATTCCTGAGAGAGGGAAAATTGCCCAAGAAAGGAAAGCTTTATCAGGTCTCCCTTTTCAGTACACCCAATCTACACAGGACTTCCAGTCAAGGCTTGATTAATGTGGCACATCCCACTTTCTACTTAGGGATACAAAAAGATAAGAGGCTTTTTTTATTTTTAGTTAGTGACTCATTCTTACCTTGCATCTATTTAGACATACGGAAGGAGAAGCAAACTGTTCAGATGTCTTTTGGGGGGTTTTCAAAACCAGAAACAAACGCTATTGAATCATCAGGCTGATTCACACTTGGTCTTACTCTGGTTCGCTTTTGATTAAATGGGTCTGATGAACTGCATCTCAACTACCCTGAGACCCTTTCTCTTTTTTCCTTTTCATTTGACTTTTTAATTTCTTTGGAAATAACCAAAATCCTAGAGCACTGCACTGCAACTCTTTCAGTGCACTGTGTGTTTGTTAACTGGGGGTTGTGCTGCTTCTCTCTTACCCTAGGGCTTGGCATGCTGGAGGGGAGGCTCCAGCTCCACAACATCCCAGACATGTTCCCATGTCACGGAACAGTCAGCCAAGAGCAAAAATGGACTCCTAAAATACTCCCATGGATAAAACAAAACAGCAGGCATTTTACTACTTCAAGAATGTCCCATTCTTGGGTGAAATTAGCACTGCTAGCTCTGTTTTCACTGCACTTTTCCTAAAAAGCCTCCTGCTTTTTTGCAGAATCAATGCAAACAGAAGGGCAAGGGGGGCAGGTGCAAACAGTTACTGGGTTTCTCTACACCATGTTGGCCATTTCTCCTCTCTGCAGAGCTGTTGGTACATTGAAAAAAAACCTAGCAAACCTTTACATGAACATTCATCATCTCAACACTGGTGATACACCCCAGCATAACAGTGCACTGCAAACACTATCATGAGTTATGAGCTTTGTGAAGATGGAGATTACTGCAAAGAGGAAACAGGGTCTTGGCTTCAGAGCGCTCCAGCAAGGATGCTTGAAACTTTGGGGTACTTTGTAAATGACCTATGCACTGAGCCTTCATCTTCACCACTGTTAAATCAGCAACCCTTACTAGCACTCTAGTCTCCTAGTAGCTATTTAAATTATATCTCCACTTGGGCTCTTTAGTGCAGGTTTTCAGACAAGTTTCAGTGCTTACCTGCTGCCTGGAGGTAACAGAAAGAGTCTGTACCTGGAGAACAACCGGTCTTACTATTAAAGACTGAGTCAAAGAAGGCATTCAGTACCCCAGCCTCTTCTTCAGCCTTGGTCACTATGTTTTCCCCCCACATCCAGTAAAGATGGAGATTTACCTTAGCCCTCCTTTTGTTGCTAATATATTTATAGAAACATTTTTATTGTCTTTTACAGCTGTAGCCAGATTAAGTTCTAGGTGGTCTTTGGCCTTTCTAAATTTTCTCCCTGTATAACACAACAACATCCATGTAGTGCTTCTGAGTCGCCTGCCCCTTCTTCCAAAGGTCATAAACTCCCTTTTTCCCTGAGTTCCAGCCAAATCTCTTTGTCCAGCCAGGCTGGTCTTCTTCCCCACCAGCTCATCTTTTGGCACATGGGGACGGCCTGCTCCTGCGTCTTTAAGATTTCCTACTTGAAGAATGTCCAGCCTTCCTGGACTCCTTTGCCCTTCAGGACTGCCTCCCAAGGGACTCTGTCAACCAGTCTCCTAAACAGGCCAAAGTCTGCCCTCCGGAAGTCCAAGGCAGCAGTTCTGCTGACCCCCTCCTTCTCCAAGAATTTAAAACTATCTTTTTGTGATCACTATGCCCAAGACAGCCTCCAAGCATCACATCATCCACAAGTCTCTCTGTTTGCAAACAACAGGTCCAGACAGGTGCCTTCCCTAGTTGGTTCCCTCACCAGCTGTGTCAGGAATTTATCTTCTACACACTCCAGGAACCTCCTAGACTGTATTGTACTCCTCCCCACTGTATTGTACTGCCAGCTGACATCTGGTAAGTTGAGGTCTCCCATGAGAACAAGAGCTAGTGATCGTGAGACTTCTTCCAGCCGCTTATAGAGTGCTTTTTCTTTCTCTTTATCTTGGTTCAGTGGTCTATAACAGACTCCCATCATGATATCTGCCTTGTTGGCCTTTCCCCTGCTTCTTGCCCATAAACACTCAACATGTTCATCACCGTCATCAAGCTCTAGACAGTCAAAACTCTCCATAACATACAGAGTTAACTCATTGCCTCTCCTCTTGCCTGTCCCTTCTGAAGAGTTTATAGCCATCCATTGCAGCACTCCAGTTCTGTGAGTCATCCCACCATGTTTCTGTGATTGCAAGTATATCATAGTTTTCCAGCTGCAACAGTGGCTTCCAGCTCTTTCTGTTGCCCATGCTGTGTGCATTGGTGTATATGCACTTCAGCTGGGCTTTTGATCCTGCCACCTTTCTCTGGGGATAAGCCCTAATTCCTATGTAACTGTTCTCAGGTGCTTCTGTGGTTTCTAACACATTGACAACCTTTATGTCTTTGCTGCCACATGGATCTCCATCCCCTACCTCCACTGAGATGGCTAAAGTGCTGTGCACATTGTGCACACTAGCACAGGGACATTTCAGATGTGCTCCAGTTTACTCAGCACGTCATGAAGCAAGGCTGAAGGACCTCACTAGCACACTGTCCCTCAAACATGGGCATACCACCCCTAGGCTTATCTCTAGTGAGCCTGGTTTTATCTCTTCCCCCCTTCAAATCTAGTTTAAAGCTCTTTCAATGAGACCTGTTAACTCCTGCATAAAGATCCTTTTCCTCCTTTGAGAAAGGTGTACCCTGTCCGTTGCTCACAGGCCTGGTGTTGTGTAGACTGACCTGTGACCAAAAAACCCCAAATTTGCCACCATTGCTCCTGGCCCTGCCCAGGTCTTGTCAGCTGCTGTTGCAGGAGTTGCGGGCTCCTGGTGGGTCTCCCCGCTCCCCTGAGGTTTCCCCAGTTCAGGAACCCTCCCTGTGTACCATGCTGGAGTGCTCCATGGCAGATCATGCCAGCACCAGAGCTGATCTCTCAGTTGCTGAGGCAAGCAGCTTCACTCGCTCTTCAACCTCATGTGCTGTTGGTAACACCACCCGAGGAGGGCAGTACTTCTCCAGACAGTGACACAACCTGGCCTACACCTTCAATTTATTTAGCCTGCTCAAACAGAAGAATCATGCAGAAGCCAAGCAAATGTACCAGGCCTCCTTCTCCCGCCTCTGGCTAGTCTGTTGTTGTTTCATTAAATGTCAAGAAAAGTGATTCTCAGGTCACCAGCTGCTAACTTGTGCATGAACTGTGAGCACTCTGTTGTGAGGAGGATGTCCTGCAGTGCCTGTTCACCAGCAAGACAGAGGAAGGCAATGTCTGACTCCTTCCCAGCAGCCACAGGTGGCTGGGAGCTGGCTCGCCCCTTCCCCAGCCCATGGCAAGGACAGCCCAGCTCTTCTGCCCTCCCTGCCTGGGGCAGCACTGCTGGACTCCCTCAGCTGCACTGCAGTGGCTCTCCATGAGCGGCCACATGCCAGGGCACCCTGAAGAGCCGTCCACATGCAGCCCTGGACCAGCTGTGAGGTCACAGAGGTCACAGAGGCGCTGCCATAAGTGTCAGCCATAAGCACCAACCACTCCACCACAGCCCCGGCAGCAGCAGCTAAAGCGGCATGGTGCTAGTGTGGGGGGCCATGTTCCCCACCCAATTCCTCCTCCTCCTCCTCCTAGTAGCCCTGCATGCCAGGGCTGCCCGGGTGGCTCCGTGGCAAGCGCGGGGAGCAGGTAAGTGGGTGGCGCTGGTGCAACCTTTCATGGGCTCTTCTCCTTGAGAAGCGTGGATGATGTTTTTTCCCTTCAGTGCCTTAGTCTCCTCTGTGTGTGTGAAAGCTCTCCAGGTGAGAAAGCCCTGAGGGCCCATATGTTGGTCCATCCGCTCCTCGAGGGGGGTTGCACATGGCCTGGAAAGAGGGT